>NW_015090890.1:984834-1014515 GCF_001431845.1 Calidris pugnax
CTTTTTGTTTTTTTTTTTTTTTTTTTTTTTTTTTTTATAAAAAAAGATGTCTTCTGTTGTCACTGGGAAGCGTAAGTATTGAGTTTCACCAAAATTGAAAGCTCCTCTCATGTTCACTGGCCTTTCACCTTACCCTAATAGCTGTCTTGCCAAAATCCATAGAAGACAGAAATCTATAATTCCTAGTACACACATTTGAAAAGGGTTTCAAGAGCACAAAATTTTCACCCTTACTACGGTCTTCTAAAGCACACAGCTGCCTTCCTGACTTTGCTGCTTCTGAAAAAAAGCCACCAAACCCACAAGTCACTGGTTTTGCTGACCAGGATCGCTCAACTTAGTGAATAGTGAACATCAGCAACCTTCAAGGACACGGTCTAACACACCGGAGTGGAAATCACAACTGCTGGATGTAGTTCCCTTAAATCCTCTAAGCTTCTCTGCTGAACAGCCATTTAAGTGCTGATAAAGTCACTTTTAGATTATTTTCATAAAACTGAAGGTCAGCAAATGATTCTGTAATTAAGACTGTCGCATAATTCTCAGCCTGATACATAACTCAAGCCTGGTCTGTTCAGTGGAGTAGGAGGCAAGGGGTGTGCTGCCTATTTTGAGGTGTGACGAGCCCTGTGGGGTCACCAGGCCTTGGGGACAGATTGCTCAGAGCCATGTCTTGCAGCAGGACGTGTTTTGCAGCCTCTCCAAGCCCTGGCTACCCCTCTCCAAGCCCTGGCTACCCCTCTCCAAGCCCTGGCCACGTTTAGTGATAGAGTTGGCTTCTGTGCGTCCCTCTGCATTGGACAACTCCTCCTGCTTCACCAGCTTAGAAGATGCCTCTCATTCAGAGTGGCTTTGCAGATGAAGAGCGACCAGTTGCACCAGCCACTTCTCATCAATCCACCCCTGCATCTGAAATGCTTCTGATTCTTCCAAGTCAACACCGATCTTGGCCAAAAAAGTGTCTCTGATATAGGGAGGTCATTCTAATATCAACCAGTGGAGGGCAACCACACCCACGCACAACAGCCAGCCTCCTACTGCCTGATGGAAACGAAAAAAAGCACTTTCTTCCCATTTCCAACCATCAGAAGAGGTTAAATGCTCCATCTTTCCCATTCTGCTTTATTTATGCCTGTGACTCTTAACCAGCATCCACCAAACAGCAGATTGTATTCACCTGAAATCAGCCAAAGAAGAACCTAAATTCCTCAGTTTCCCTGGTTCTGTTCTTCTCCCCAAACATGAGAAGGACCAGCCAGGGCCACACAAGCAAAGGACACACAGCAGAAAAGCAACACGTCCCCCCTTGCATTTTAGAATATAGCCACATGGAGAAGAATGCTGGAAGACTTTCACCACCTTTTTTTTTTTCCAGATACGAGGCCTGAGCTTCCCAACTATACAGCAGGAGGAACAGATGAGCACGTGGCAGATCTTCAGCAAACAAAACTCTTACCCAGCCAAGCAATAAATGCAGGATACAAAGGAGAAGGCAGGTGAAGGCTGTATGGATCCTACACCACGCAGATAACCCGTGGTGCTTCTAACTCACAGAAGTTAGAATGCAGCAGCACATCCCCCCTCTGGACGGCTGCTGCTTTCATGCTATCGGAGACGAAAGGCTAAAGCAAGCTATTATCTTCAGAGGCTCGACAAAACAGCAAGCCAAATCAAATAACGCTTCGGCGAGAGGTAATCCAATAGTTTCAGCAGAGCGGTTGTTTGAACAGGGGCAGTGTTTTGGTACAAAGACAGGTCGAACATCAATAATTCTAAAGTCCACTGCAAGTAGATCTTAAGCAAATGGAAACCAAACCACTCCTTTTCCTTCACAGCCCCGGCAAGTTCAGACCCCCCCCTTCCACAGCCCAACCAAGCGTGTTGTTGACAGGATGAGAGAGCTGGGGGGGTTCAGCCTGAAGAAAGCTCCAGGGAGACCTTGGAGACCCTTCCAGTCCCTAAAGGGGCTCCAGGAAAGCTGGGGAGGGACTCTGGATCAGGGAGGGGAGCCACAGGACAAGGGGTGATGGCTTTAAACTGAAAGAGGGGAGATTTAGATGAGATATTGGAAAGAACTTCTTTGGTGGGAGGGTGGTGTTGAGTCACCATCCTTGGATGTGTTTAAGGGACATTTAGATGTGGTACTGAGGGATATGGTGTAGGGGAGGACTTTGTAGAGTAGGGTAGATGGTTGGACTCGATGATCCCAAGGGTCATTCCAACCTGAATGATTCTATGATTCTATGGTGAGAGCTTGGCCCAGGTTGCCCAAAGAAGCTGTGGCTGCCCCATCCCTGGAGGGGTTCAAGGGCAGGTTGGAGGGGGCTTGGAGCAACCTGGTGTGGTGGGAGGTATCCCTGTCCATGGGGGCTGGAACTGGATGATCTTTAAGATCCCTTCCAACTCTAACCATTCAGGGAGGTGTCCCTGTCCATGGGGGCTGGAACCGGATGATCTTTAAGATCCCTTCCAACTCTAACCATTCTATGATTCTACGTCCCTGCCCCAATCAAACCAGAGCACCAGCAGAGCCATCAGCTGAACCCATAACCCCCTGAGCTGGTCAGGTCAAGTTGGTGGCTGTATGTCCCTGCCCCAACCAAACCAGAGCACCAGCAGAGCCATCAGCTGAACCCATAACCCTCTGAGCTGGTCAGGTCAAGTTGGTGGCTGTATGTGCCACTGACCTAAGGACAACACATCAGTCACAGCTGGTAGTTTGGGCACTGGAAGCAAGGAAACCACTTGTGAACTGGCTATAAATAGCAAAAGGACTGGGGATATTTCCTCCCTCTCCACAGAGCTCCAGGTGGGGTCTCCCCAGAGCGGAGCAGAGGGGCAGAATCCCCCCCTGGCCCTGCTGGCCACGCTGCTGGGGATGCAGCCCAGGATGAGGGGGGCTTTCTGGGCTGCCAGCCCACATTGCCAGCTCCTGTTGAGCTTCTCACCCACCAAGTTGTGCCCATTTCTTATCCTGGTTGTGCCAGTTTCTGGCCCACAGCCAGGGATGGTGTGGGTCACTGCTAGCCAGCCAAGGCCACCACCGGTGGGTTACACCCCGGGCGAGCGAGCCCCAGTGCCCAGGAGCATCCCCCCCTTGCTCCATGGGCACCAGGATCTCAGCCCTGAGCTGTGGGTCTCGGAGCAGAGCCTGGCCTTGGCAGCCCCCAGTGGGGGAGGGATGGGGAACGCTGCCGTTCGCCAACTTCACAGCATTTAATAACAAATAAATACCCACGAACCACATGGGAAGGGTTCTTACTTCAACGCGCACAAAGGAGACATCGAAGTGACAGGGAACTTCACTTCCCACCTTTTGAGGGGGGATAATACGAACCAGCAGAGCAGAAAGAAATCCAAAACATCATTTATCAAAGCGGCAACAGATTTTTCTGTCAAAAGGAGCGATTCCGCAACAAGGAGATGCTTCTGGCAGGGGCGGATTCGTGGCAAAACAATGAAGCGGCGCGGGTGATATACGACTGCTCCCTCGCACGGGGCGCCGAAAAGCTTTCAGAAGCTTTATAAAAATTAGAGCTGCTTATGTTTAACAGCTCCGATGAGGAGGTGGGGAGGGAGAGCTTCCCCCGTGGAGCTCTCCAGAAGCAGAGATGATTGTGCTCAGTGGGAAAAGCAGCTACTCCTCCAGCACTGCCCTCCCACCCAACCCCTGGCATCGGGGGGGAGATGGGCAATTTGCAGAACTGGGTCCTTGCTTTGGTTCTTCTCGACCTTCTCCCTCCCCACGTCCTCCCCACCCTCCCTTGGACACACACACACACACGTGGATGGAAAGACCGAGGACAACACAGCCATTAGGTTATTAGAAGCCTGGCTCCCCGCTACTCTAAATGCAGGCGCATGAAGCAGCAGGATTCTGCTGGTGACATTTGGACCACAAATGAAGTCCCCAAGAGCAATAAACAATCAGGTAAAGAAATCTGGAAAGAAATTACCCAGCACACCTCATCTTCTCGGCCCCCATGAGATCCATATAAAATGTGTTAATGCATCTGATTATGATCTAAATTATGTACAGAGGCTCCTGCCAAGCACTCTGTGAAGTTTCTTTATTGTTAAGCTGAAAGCTGTTTAAGAACGGTCCAGTCATCACGTTTCAAATTAGATTTGGGGAAAAAACATTTTCCTACTTTATTGCTGGCTCAGAACGGGGGTTTGCGGGAGAAGGTCGATGTGTGGTTTCTCTCTGCTGAAGAAAGAGCAGGAGAAGTGGTGACAGAGCATAAGAAGACTCAGCCCGTTGCTCATCCTTCTCTCCCAACCTGAGCTGCGTGGATTTACTGCACACAGACCTGCCAGAAAATGACTACAGTTTTCCCTGGCTTTCTAGATGGGGATTTCTTTTTCCCAAAAAGAGGGGTATAATAAACAGCAAGGTGTTCTCAGGCACACGGAGCGGGACCAGAGGAGGCCCCGGAGATGCTGGGAGGGCTGGAGCCCCTCTGCTGGGAGGGGGGGCTGAGAGAGTTGGGGGGGGTCAGCCTGGAGAAGAGAAGGCTCCGGGGAGACCTTGGAGCCCCTGCCAGTCCCTCAAGAAGGGGGGCTCCAGGAGAGATGGAGAGGGACTCTGGATGAGGGAGGGGAGCCACAGGAGAAGAGGGAATGTTTTTAAACTAAAAAAGGGTAGATTCAGGCTAGATATAATGAAGAACTTCTTTGCTGTGAGGGTGGTGAGAGCCTGGCCCAGGTTGCCCCAAGAAGCTGTGGCTGCCCCATCCCTGGAGGGGTTCAAGGGCAGGTTGGAGGGGGCTTGGAGCAACCTGGTGTGGTGGGAGGTGTCCCTGCCCAGGGCAGGGGGTGGAACTCAATGGCCTTTAAAGCTCCCATCCAACCCAAACCATTCTGTGATTCCGTGATTCTATCACTGCCAGCAAATCACCGTGTTCCTTTGAGCCAGGTAAGAAAGCTGCTTTTCTCCCCAGTAGATTGTACCAACCTTGGCGCTTTTAAAAAAAAAAAAAACTGAGGAAAAAAAAGTAGATACAGACCTGCCAAGTGTCTATTCGAACATACAAGTTCAGGAGAGCACCCCCAGTTTCACACAGCAGCCCTGACAACCCCACTTGTAGTTAAAACCCCCCCTAACCCAAGCTGTGTTTTATATCTCCTGCTGGCACCCGGCCGAGCCCTCACTGTGCTGCTCAGCATCTCCTCCCACCGCATTGCTGGCTTCCCCAGGCCGCAGCGGAGCCAAGGTCACCTTGCTCACAAGAGCCGTTCTTTCAAAAGGTGGTTCCCCATATGTTAAAGGTCTCCCATCTATCACCTCTGCCCTTCCAAACACACAGCTCTAGCAACAACTGCATACATTTGGACTAAGCAGGGCCCTAGAGAAGATAGTTAGCATATAAAAGTGCTATATTTTGCTTTTATTTTGCTCTATATATGCATATAAATACATATATATATATATGTATGCCAGGCAACTGCCTGCACCTCCTCATATATGCATATAAATACGTATATATATATCCATGTATGCCAGGCAACTGCCTGCACCTCCTCTCCGGGTGCACAGCTCAGCTTTGCATAGAATCATAGAATGGTTTGGGTTGGAAGGGACCTCAAGGATCATCTAGTTCCAACCCCCCTGCCCTGGGCAGGGACACCTACCTCCAGACCAGGTTGCTCAAGGCCACATCCAGCCTGGCCTTGACCCCCTCCAGGGATGGGGCAGCCACAGCTTCTCTGGGCAACCTGTTCCAGTGTCTCACCACCCTCATCGTAAAAAATTTCTTCCTGAGATCTAATCTGAATCTTTTTTCTTCCAATTTAACCCCGTTTTCCCTTGTCCTATCATTACACTTCCTGGCAAAGAGTCCTTCTCCAGCTCTTCTATAGGCACCCTTCAGGTATTGAAAGGCCACTATAAGGTCTCCCTGGAGCCTTCTCTTCTCCAGGCTGAACAATCCCAGCTCCCTCTAGGGCTCTAGGGCTTTATAGGGCTTAATACATTATATTCATCACTATGGTGTCCAGCATTTTCTTTATAGGGCTTAATACTTTATATTCATCACTATGGTGTCCAGCATTTTAAGGTATCAACTCCACCCAACCCCTCCAGTATGTCCAGACGGTCATCTGAGATGCACAACAACTGTTGGACGCATTTGATATCGCTCCCCAGGATGACGTTAGAAGTTAAGCATCAGAAATCCACATTTAAGGGCAAGCCTCTTGGCTCAGTGTGTGCTGGAGCCCACGTTTCTGCAGCTCCACTTCCACCTCCAAATACCCTGAGCCAGGCAGCAAGAAAAACAAAACGCAGAGATGGAGGCAGATACTGAGCCTGAAGGTTGAACTGAGACATCCTTAGCCTATCTTTTAACATTTATTCCTGAAAACATCAACTAGGCTACAAGGCAATTATGCCAGTGACCAAAAACTTCCCACCTGTGGTGAAATTCAGCACAGACACAAAGACCCAACTGGGGAATTAGGGACGCAAAAACTCTGCCTGAGCCGGACCTTGTTATCAGCAGATCTGCAGGACATTAGGGATCAGAACCACCATTTCTAGCCACCACGGCAACGGAGCGGTTTGATCACCCCCAAAAATGCTTTAATGTAGGATCACAGGCTGGATCCCAGCCAGCCAACAGCACTGCTTTCAAAGGAAGTATTTATCTCTACGAAACACTTACTCAACAAGGTGCTTGAAAATAAAGCCTTCGCTAAACAACCAGATTTTAACCTGAAATCCTGCACGTTGGCATTCTCTTCTGCTGCAGGTAAGACCGATTCCCTTACACAGCATGCTGATTTTTTTCTCTTTTTCTCTTTTTAAGAAAAAAATAAAAAGAGACTTTTCTCTTTCAGTTTAACTTTGAGGCAAGACGGAAGACCACAGCCTGGCCTCAAAGACACGAGATCTTTTGAACTCCAAGTCAGCAGGCTCTCACAGGAGCTGAGCTCGAGGGCTGCTCTGGAATAAATCAAAAAGGATTTACTCTTTCACTTGACTAAGGCAGAAAAAAACCCACCCTTAGATCTAGAGATATGCGGTTGGGGGTGGGGAGACAGCTAACAGGTTCAAATAAAGTAAATAAATAAAAAAGCAACTTAAGAGTGCCATTATGGCTTGGTTGCCATGATCCCATAAACTAAATGCCATCCTGCATGGTTGGATTTCCTGGAGGAAATCACCAGCGCCGTTGCTGAGTCTGCTGGAAGCGGTTCAGCCCATGAATTTCGGGAGCAGATGCTCCAAACGTGACACACAAGGACACAGGGCTCCTGGAGGAATCTCTTGACAGCAAATCAAAACAGGGGCTTGAACTGGTCGTGTGTCATTAGAGACGCAGCTGTGAGCTTTTCACAGATTAGTAGAGTTCAAGGCCAAAAGGGACCTTGAGAGCACCTTGTCTGCCTCTTGCTGCTTCACAGGCCATTACGCTTCAGCCAAGTTTTCCGAAGAGCAGGAGTCAGATCTGGCAGCCAAATCCTGACTTGAATAACTCTGGCAGCTCCCAGGAATAATCCACGTGCTACTTCCACTCGAAAACTCAGGCTGCTGGAGCAGCCTCCCATAGGATGCAACTGCCTCTTGGTGCCTTTGGGTCCCTCTGCCCGAAAATGCCGCTCCCCGGCAGGGGCAGAAGCAAAGCTCCCTTCTTTTCATGGTCAAGTAAAGGAACAGTGAGCTGGGGGAAGCTGGTAAAAGTTGGGCAGCACTGGTACGGTGCCACCCATGGGGTCTTAATCAATCCCTTTGCATATTTTTGGCCGATTTAGATGAGGCTGGAGTCAGTGCTCCAACCAACTTTGCTTCAACGTTTGCCACCTTTGCTCAAGCCCAAATTCATCAGCAGTTTTGACAACAGCCTGGAGTTTGCCTGAAGGAGCTCAGCACAAGGGCACTAAATCCCATCCTCTGGCTGCGTTACAGGAGCGAGAGGAGAAGTGGGGAAGGAGGAAGGTGCTGCTGGCAGCATCTCCAGCCTCTGCAGTGAGGTGGCCCCTGCTTCCCTGCCAGCCACACACCCCCACAAGAGCTGTGCACAGACTAATCCTTCCACCGTGAACCTACCCTGGTTACAAAGCGTTTTGGGACAAGGATCTGCCCAACGAATTATGCTAAAGAAGAAAAATATTCAGATCACGTGGGCAGTTTCAGAGCCCAACTCCCTCCCTGAGCTGAGGGCGGGGATTTGGGTCCCGGGGTACCCAGACACTGAGAGCTCAGACCATCGGTGACTTCTCTTCAAACCAGAATTTAAGCTGCTGAATTCAGAATATTGTGAAATGCCACTTCTTGGCCTGCGGTTCTGCCCACTGAAGTCGGCTAAAACTTTCAGCAAATGATAGATGATTTAAAAAAACAAAAGAGCTGATGGCCAAAAATATGCAAGGGGCTTGATTAAGACCCCATGGGTGGCACCACGGGGGTTGCTGCCCAACTTTTACCAGCTTCCCCCAGCTCACCGTTACTTTAGCTTGAGCATGGAGAGAAAGGAGCTTTGCTAGAAGAGCGCAGAGATGTTTTTGGAGACCCTGCTAAAATACAGCAAGGGAAGAAGCAATCTAGTACCAGGTGTGGAGCAGAGTGATGCTGTCTTACCTTCTACACCTCGGCTCCGACCCGTCGTGCATCACACAGCGACTCCTTCACCGCTCCTCTTGCTTCTCCCGGTGCTGATCTCAAGGGTTCTTTCTCCTGTTTAATATAGAAACACAAACAAACCCACATGTAGTTAAGCAACACATTACCCAACGCCTAGAGGCATCGTGCAAGAGAGGCCTCCTATTAGCACACGGGCTGAAAACACTCCTTCCAGGCTGTCTCCAAACAGGAGAGATTCACGATGTGGTCAGCTTTAAGGCTGGAAGCTCCCATGCACTTGACAATCTGGGCTGCTGAGGGGTCTCAGAGGCTGGAGGACACTAGATGAGGCACAGGATTTGGCTCAAAGGACACCACCTTGGGTGTTTTGATACCCACAGCAATGAGGCACAACCTCAGCTCCTGCATGTTCCTTGGCAGAGGCTCCCAAAGGGAGTGCAGGACACCCATAACAAAAAGCAAACCAGCCAGAATTCCCCAAGCAAAGTTTTGAGGATCTGGACGGCTGGTCCTGAGCCACTTCCACTGTGGGAACACCAGGAAAATCAGCTCCGTGCCTGCCCTACCCCTGTTTGATGCTTTGGCTTACATGGGCAGAATGGACACCTACAGGGACAGCCAGGAAGGACATGAAAGATGCTCTTGGTTGTCCCTGTCACAACTTGATAGATTACCTTGACTCCACCAAACCTTGGCCCATCACCTGAAGCTGGGGACGAGGATACTTGGCTTTGTAAGAACCAGTACAACGTACAGCAGTGCAACTGGAGTGGTAAATGATCAGAACTCTTTACAAACGCTGCTCTCAAATCTCTCTCTCGAAACAAAACATCCTGGAAATGGGATATTTCAAACCCTTTGTAGCTAAATGGGATGAGATGGGGGTCACCAGCTCTGTGCTCCACCAGCTCAAAGCCAGCTTGCAGGCATCCTCGGCTCCCTTCACAAGAACCATTTCCACTACAACACCTGACAACTGATAGCTCTGAAGTCACACACATTTGAACATTTGCACCAGTAGCTCTGAAGTCACACACATTTGAACATTTCCCACCAAAAAAAAGATATAATAAAATCAACTACTTTGTTCTCTAAGTGCCAAGGTCAAAGGGGACCACCACAAGCCACCCAGGCTGACCTGCTGTGTGACACACCACCAGCTCCACCCGCCTCAAGCCCAGCAACTCACTATGATTTTTCATCCAGCTCTTTCCCCAGCTCAACTCCTCTCTCCAGCACCCTTCTGCTGCAAACAACTGGCTGATCTCAGCAGCTAGACATATAGGAAACCAAAATAAAATAAAATACCTTTCGCTACCCGAAGGCAAAGGCTGCAGGACCGCTGTTCAGAGGGCGATGCCTTTGCTGGAGGTGGCATTTCTTTCTGTTTCAGAACAAAAAGCCCTGAGCATCACATGCCTTCGCCCTGCTACACAGTTTTTTGGACAGCCACGGGTTTGGCAGAGTGTCCCCCCAGCCTCCCTCTTCCCACCCCTGCTCTTACTCATGCCTTCCCTACTCCCAGCCTTTCCCACAGTCCCTGCAGGGAGCCCGTGCTGGGCACCAGTGAGGAGACTGGCAGCTGCTCATAAAGGCTGCCTCTCCATCCTTCTCACTTCGGGCAGCAAAATGCTTCCCAAGTGCCTACATCTCCGGGCTGTGAAGAAGGAAGCGTCTCGTGAAGGCGGCTCTTCTCCCTCTTGGCAGGCTGCAGGACGTGGCACGTTTCCATCAGCACAAGGCTACAAGATGTTTGCAGAGAGGAGGATGAACAGCCCTGACCCCCCTCTACACCCTCGCTCCTCCCTGCATTGCAAAGCTCTTTCCAGAGTTCTCCAGAAATCCTGAGGGAAGATGTTACTCAACCCGCCGCAGCTGAGGATTTCATTTCATTTCATTTCAACATGCCCCACAAAACACACACTGGGGTGAACCCAGCATCTGTGCACAGCCCTCCCTGCCCCTCCGAGGTCTGGGAATGTTTTATCCATCACAAGCTTTGAAATGTATATTGTTTACAAAATAAAAATCCATATTGGTTAAACTATTGTGGGTTTTTTTCTTTTTTTTTTCCCAAAGTCACAAATTATTCTGGGCGCCTGAAACTCGAGGCAAAGGATCCAAGGAATCAGAGCACCTGGAAATCTTAGAATCATCAAATGGTTTGGGTGGGAAGGGACCTTAAAGACCATCCAGTTCCACCCCCTGCCCTGGGCAGGGACACCTCCCACCAGACCAGGTTGCTCCAAGCCCCCTCCAGCCTGGGCTGCCCAAATTCCCATCAGCCAAACGACCCACTCTCCCGAGAGCTTAGGTTCTTTTAAAAGTGTAATTCTAATATAAGCTCCGAAAAACATTAGGGTGCTCATGGGATAAACATTACTTTACGATAAAAGCAAAGCCCCTTCTCTAATAAACACTGTACAGCTTATAGAATGTAAAAATTACAGCGCATATTAATGACAGTGATCAGAATATTACATTAACAGCAGTAACAGTGCACCAGCACACCCTCACCTGAAAAGAAAGGCAGTTTCTCTCTCCTCCCCATCCGAGAAGCGGTGGCAAGTAGCCGTTATGACTTCATTTTATTTTTTTATTAGTTTTTACAAGCTAGCTATGCTAAAAGGTTGCACCAGCAATCTAAACTGCAGCTGTCAGCAGAAGTGAAGGACATCGCGGGATACATTTTATTCCAACTCTTTTATTGCTCGGCTCCTCGGAGTGATTCAAGCAGCTTAAGGATTTTAGAGGTACCGTCACAACAGGAGCTGCCCTTAAGCAAGCTACCACTTAAGAAATACAAAATAAAACCCAAAAACACAGCCTCTGAAGAACTGGTTGGACCAGCAAAAGCTGTTCAAGAGTCATCGCTACCAAGTCGTTCCCTCACGGGGAGGTGGACTTTCCACGATGCCATCCTCGCTTGACAGAAGGGGAGGTGGCTCCATCATGGGTGGTAAATCCTGATTTTTGCTGCTCTGCCAAAACACACAGAGGGGCTTCGTGACTGTCCCTGTCACCAGTGGGAGCCAGCAGTGCTCTGGCACACGTCTGCTGTGCCATGGCACGGCGGGTGACGCGCTGCTTCACGTCCTTCAGGCTACCATCGGTGGTGGCAGCATGCGATGGGACTCTCCATGGGATGGAGCAGAGTCTGGAGGGACTGTTGGCACGCACTGTCATTAGGCATTGAAGGAGACCTTGGGCTAATTTGCTTCTAAACAAGTCTCTCCTTTACCACCATCCCTACCCACAAAAATTAGCTCTTCTGTTAACATCTGCTGTGATTGAAACGTGGCTGCTGGCACGCGTGAGGGACCTGGCAGGGGTCCTCCAGACCTGGTCCCAGGAGATGGAGAGGAAACACCAGATATCCCCCTGCGGTGCCAGCCCCTGACGGGGACAAGCAGAGGACTGGAGAGCAACGTGGCTGGCACAGACCCAACCCAGGAAAGCCTCAAACAGCGCTGGCAGAAGGAGAAATGTTTGGAAGATTCCCGAGACAGCAGGCGTCTGCTTGCTGTCCAAGCACCACCCCGGGGTTCTGCTGGACTCTTCTCTATGGACCATCAAAAAGCCATTTCGTTTCCATCAGCTGCTCCCCTGAGCTGGAGGACCAACCCAACCGCTTCTCCCTACCAGACCAAGGGAAGAGATGCTGGTCTTCACCCTCATCCAGCTGCCCCTGAGCACCGTGGGGCTGGAGGGCAGAGAACACCCCACTGCTGGGACATCCGCTGGCTGCTCGCCCGGCAGAGGACTCACTTCCAGATCTGATTATAAAAACTAACCCGGAAAAAGGGAGGGGGACGTTATTTTGGGGGAGGGCAGAACAAACTGGGTCATTCTTGGCCAAAGCAGTGTGTTATGTTGGCCACCAGACAAGCTGTATGATTGAATCCAAGTCCTGCTTCCCCACTGCTCCGTGGGATGCTGACCTTTCCTGAGATCCCTAAGTGGTCCCACACCCCAGCAAGCCATGGAACACATCTGGACCACCTTACCCCACCTCTTGGGGTCCGAGGTGCTGCTCCCAGGCTGACAAACCTCACAGAACGCTATGGGGTTGGAAGGGACCTCTGGAGATCATCTAGTCCAACCCCCTCTGCTGGAAGGGTTTGTGCTCTCATCTGCAACTTGGTTCCTCATCCAACAGAAGGTAAAACCCAGCTGAACCCAGGTCACCCCACGCTCGGGGCAGAGGCAGAGGCAGCCTGGCCACCCGCAGATCTTGGTTACACCACCAAGTTGTGGCAAGAGCCCAACCTAACATCGCCCGAGGAATAAGTCAGCGTTACCTGGTGCCTCAAAAGTGCTTCTATGACAAAGGTGAGGTTTCTGCAGGAACCAAGGCTTTAAAGATAATTTGTTTGACCTGTGCAGACAGAAGCCTTTGAAGAGTATTAACAGCCCCAAGTAATGCCTGCACCCACAGCCTCAGCAGCTCCACTGCTGTCACCTGGGATGAAACCGTCAAACACCGCGATCCCCAGATGAGATGACAGAATGACAGAATGGTTTCAGTGGAAAGGGACCTTCAAAGGCCATCTAGTCCAACCCCCGGCCACAAGCAGGGACATCTTCAACTAGATCAGGTTGCTCCAAGCCCCATCCAACCTGATCTGGAATGTTTCCAGGGATGGGGCATTCACCACCTCTCTGGGCAACCCAGGCAAGGGTCTCACCACCCTCAGTGTAAAAAATACCTTATGTCCAACCTAACCCTACCTGCTTTCAGTTTAAAGCCACTGTCCCTTGTCCTGTCACTACAGGCCTTGTTAAAGAGTCCTTCTCTTTCTTATAAGCCACCTTTTAAGTACCAAAAGGCAGCAGCAAGGTCTCCCCTTTCTCTGCCCACTTGCTGTGGGTCCCTCCACGTCCCTCATGTGGACACGGTGCTTGAGAGCTCCACGTTTGCCAGAGCAAGAGGTAAGGACCCCCCCGTGTCAGGTAACCATGCCTTAAAGTCTGTGAAGAGAAGCAAGACTGACTTTGCAACGTGTGATCTTTTAAGCAGAGGGATGGCTCTTGTAGCTGGACTTGGAGGTTTTTAAGTTTGGCAGCTTTTTTTTTTTCTTTTTTAATGTATTGAAAAGAAGTTTTTCAGGTCACCTTTGATGCAAAGAGTCACCTCAAAGGAGGCAGCTGTCAGATGGTCTCTCAGCAAGGGAGTAGCTGTTCCCTGGGCACGGACTCAGAGCCTTGTGAACTCCCTGTGCCATCTGCATATTCCGTGTTTGTACTTCCAAGCCCCACGGACACCCCTTTGATGTGCTACCGTTCGGTGAGCTGGAGCTCCCAAAGGTCTCTGGAGATCACAGGAATCCGCGGAGCACGATGCGGGGAGCGGGTAAGGCCCCCTCCACCCTTTGAAACAGAAGTTTGTTGTTGCTGACTTTTCTGAAGAACATTCAAATGGCGTTTTTTTTTTTCCCCCACGTCGCCCCTGTCTTTTTCATCCTCAGTTCTTTGGCACAGACGGAGCAGAACGACGCACACGCTGCCGAGCCAAGGTGGACCCACATCTGCTGCTCACCCCATCATCAACCTCTAAACGTGCACCTCGCTGCTACCAGCCATGGGGGAAAAGCAGGTGATAGATCTCTGCTGCAGAAAGCCCCAACGAGCAGAAGATGACTTGGACAAGTAAAAAGGAAACTTTGCCCTGAGCAACCACGGTGAACCACCGAGCGTAGCACCAAGCGCTGGAGATGGAAAGACCTGTGTGATTCCAACAAGAGCAACGTCAGGAAGGTCCCAGGGAGAACATCTTTGGGATGCAGGGCTGGAGGAAGGCAGAGCAGGGCAGGAGAGCAGCGATGGAGAGATGCCCAGGAGGATTCCTCTGCTTTCTGAGGAATCCAGCCCTGCTCATAAACACACCATCTCCTCCCGGCCTCTCCAGCTCGCTGCTCCAACGTAAACAAGTAAGGTCTACATCCTCCTGGAAATTAAAACCAGCATCTCGGATATGGACACAGCCGGGCTCTCCTTCTCCCCTGCAGGGAACAGGGATGGAGAATTTGTGGCCCCAGGCAGCCTGGAGCAATCCATGGTAACGGGGGCTGGGGAAGGGCAAGAGTGAAATGCACGGCACTAAACAGCATCTTGGGATATTTAACTGTCTCAGTTTTCTTTTCTGACCTCCTCCCTTCACTATCCGGATAAACTTGTCCATTTTCTTTTGCTCAAACTCACAGTGTCCACTGAAAAGCTTTTCCCTTTACCCCTCGGTCACAAAAACATCATCACCTGCTTTCATCTCACCTTTTCCTGACAATTACGTCCATTTGCTTCCCTATTTTCTCTTCTTTCAAGGCTCTTATCCAGCCTGGTTTTTTTATTTCCCTCATCTGCCTGTACCATCATTATTTTTCACATTGTCAGGCATATTATCGCATACGTAAAGTTTGTTCTCAATGCAGTTATTTAAACTCATTCTCCTGCACTAAAGCAGACAAATACTGCAGCCCAATACAGAAATACACCCGTGGAAATCATTCCAGGCACACAATGCTCTAACCCAGTCTGAGCAGAAGGCCAAGGCCATCAAGACTCTGCTCTGCCCTGGTGAGGCCACATCTGGAGCACTGGGTCCAGTTCTGGGCTCCCCAGTTCAAGGACAGGGAACTGCTAGAGAGAGTCCAGTGGAGGCTATGAAGATGATCAAGAGACTGGAGCATCTCTGCTGAGGAAAGGCTGAGGGACCTGGGGCTGTTCAGCTGGAGAAGAGCAGACTGAGAGGGGACCTCATCGATGCTGAGCAAGAGCTAAAGGGTGGGTGGCAAGAGGATGGGGCCAGACTCTTCTCGGTGGTGCTCAGGGACAGGACAAGGGGCAATGGGCACAAACTGGAACATGGGAATTTCCATCACAACATGAGGAGGAACTTCTTCACTTTGAGGGTGGCAGAGCCCTGGAAGAGGCTGCCCAGAGAGGTGGTGGAGTCTCCTCCTCTGGAGACATTCAAACCCTTCTGGGACAGGTCCTGTGGGACCTGCTCTGGGTGACCCTGCTCTGGCAGGGGGATGGAGGAGATGATCTCCTGAGGTCCCTTCCAATCCCTGCCAGTCTGTGATGCTGAAGACGTGGCTCAATGCGAACCCAGGTCTACAGCCTTGGTGGGCCATCCATCCCCAGGAAAGGCCCAGGAGGCTGCAATGGCTCCGCTGTGCTCACACATGCTGCCATCTCTCCCAGGGTCTCTCTCCACCAAAGCTGTGGAGCTGAGCACGGTTGGGATGGAGACATCACACGAGGTCAAGGCAGAAGGCATTTCTGGCAGCCCCATACCTGCCGTACCAGCTGCCATTCAGGAGATGCCAAAGTCCAGCAGACGTTTGGACAACGCACAACATTAAACAGAGCTCTGATATTTCAAAGCAGTAAGTTTTCCAGGCTGAGGCAGGCAACGTGTCACATAAAACTGGCAACGGAACCATCTGGGTCCATTAACTGCACTTGCTCTGTAGCATTTGCTGTTGGAATTGTTCATGCCTCGTTTGAGCACAGAGGCTTCCCAGCATATTAATACTCTGGAAAAGGACAAGTAAAACAGAACTAGAAATGAAGGACTGTTTGGGGTTCTTGTTGTTATACTGGGGTTAGAGAACAAACTGCACTGGGATAAGGCAGGAGGGGTCTATGGGGGATGAGAAAAGCACAGAAGAAAACCCTGGAGAGCCCCTATCTCATTGCCACTTTAGCAAACAGAATCACAAAAATGGGGAAATTAAAATTGTTTTTTGTAGAGCAGACAGTCAAAAATATCATGATCCCACTGCAAGAAAGGCAGAGAGCCCCTATCTCGTTGCCACTTTAGCAAACAGAACCACACAAATGGTGAAATTAAAATTGTTTTTGTAGAGCAGAAAGACAAAAATATCATGATCCCACTGCAAGAAAGGAACTTTAAAAGGCTTGTGAAGAAATAGGGGTAAACTTTCAGTTTCTTCTGCAAATGCGAACAAAACCAATTGAGTTCCCAGAAACAAACTGGGAAATTATTCCCCCCTCCCCACAAGAGTCAAGTCCCACCCTGGTAGCAAAGGATTCATTTCTACCACCTTCTCCTTACCCTTTACCTTCAAAGACCATGCCAGTCTGGGTTCAGACTCGCAATGGAAAGTCAAGCAGGTCAGAGATGCCCCAAAAGCTGCTGCTGAGTCACCAGAAGGGAAAGGGATTTAAGTTAATAATTTACTTTACAGCTGACTAGGAGCTTGCCAACACACAGCCAGGGTGCAGCTCACGCAGGAGATGCTCAACTGAAGGGTCTGTGTGTCCTCAACCACCCACTCCAGAAGCCACAATTTCCCTTTCAAGTCCCTTTGCAGGAGACACAACCCTTGACCGTGTGCCCTTAGATGACCAAGAGACCATCTAAATCCCAAAGAAACAAAGATCCCCTTTTAAAATCCCTAAATTCCCTCAGCAAGCTCAAGTCTGCCAGTCGAGCCGATACGATGATGCACAGAGAGGGCTTTGCATAAGAAGAGGAATGCCCAAGGATGTTCAACACAGAAATGAAGGTGGATAAAGAAAATAGGACATTTACTCCGGCACTTACTCCTACCATTTACCAACAAGGAGCAACGAGTCAAGAGACAGCATTAGAACTTACTTTTGGGGATGGAGAGGGGGAAATAAATAACCAGTTGGGGGACAAAAAGAATTACCAGCTGGAGGGATGCTCAGCAGGGGCAAATTGGCTGCTTCAAAGACAAGCAAGAGGCACCTCAGTGTCTGTCTCAGCATAGAAGTCCTTCCCTCCTCCACAGGCAGATAAAACACACAGAAGTAGCAACAATTCCAGAAAATTGTCCTCAGCTTCCAGCCCACTGCAGAAATTCATTCAAAAGGAAGTGGTCCAAGCAAGAACTTGTAGCATTTTACTGTACAAACCCACCCTGTTTCATGAAAACATTCACAGCAAAACTGGAGCTATGGGATGTTGCCTTCAAGAAAGGGCATGGAAACTCCCTTTGCTCTACACCACCAAACTGGTGTCACTGCACAGAGCTGTGCTGGCACGAGGTGGTCAGAAACCACCTCCTGAACTGGTCTCAATTTTGTGACACAGAACACACACCACAGAATAGTTTGTGACCATGCACGAGCAGAAAAGCCTCACCTTCTCTGTATCCCACCACTTCCATACGTAAACTGGTTATGCATCTCCCAGTGAACACAGTTACCTGCTTTTAACTAATGTACAACTTCCAAAGACACATCAAGGTTTGATCCAAAGAGAGAGAGAATTCATCCCTTCCTGGAAATTTGCTCTGGTGACTAATCCCAGCCGTGCCCACCTTCTAACATCCCCTTCCACACAGCTGGAACTTCTCCCGCTCCCCTCCGGAGGCATCCAGCTCCCTCTCCCCAAGAGGCAGTCCATGTTCCAGCCTCTCTCTTGACCTGACACACACAGTGGGAGATTTTAAAAGTTCAAGCCTAGATATTTTTCTCCCCTCTCCAAATACTGCCCCTGCTGCGTGTTTGCTCCCTTTTCCCATGTCTATTTTAAAATACGGATGTCGGAGCTAATAAGCTATTCCACCAGTATTTTCATAAATGCTGTTTTTGGAAGTAAAAACATCCTTTTTTTTTCCCCATTTCCCCATTCACACGGCCACAGATGGCATTAAACACTTCTTAATACGCTACCAGCCTGAGAATTCAAGTAGATTTGGGCTGCTGAGGACAACCCCCTTTCTCCAGGGCAGAGCCCTCTTCCCCAGGCACGGCCCACGCTGCTGGCTCCTCCGCAGGCTATTTGGACATGGGTCATTTCACATAGGATCTGTGGGACTGCAGTTTACAAGTCAACTGGACTTCTCCAAGTCATTTATCATATTCTCACACTGATTCATTACTCCCATCAGTTTTACGAAGCCCGCAGATTTTCTCGGCAGCGACTCCGCACTTGATGGAAATCACAAGAAAATGCAAGGACGCAGCTATTCCCAAGAACTCCCATGATCACATTTACAGCTCTACAGCTTTATCACAGCCTTTAAGCGGCTTTTATTTCCTACACCAATGGAAAAAAAAAAGAGAAGAGGAGACATGGGCTTACGCTATCTTCATGACAGCTTTGACGCCGTCTAGTCCCACAAAAGTGAATTTGTTCAGAGCAGCGTTTTACCCCGAGCTCACATGGAGCTCACTCTTACCCATAAGCAGAAGATACCACACTCAGTTTCTTTACACTGTCTTTCCTCTGCCCAGAGAAGCTGTGGCTGCCCCATCCCTGGAGGGGTTCAAGGGCAGGTTACGGCTTTTATTTCCTACACCGATGGAAAAAAAAAAAAGAGAAGAGGAGACACGGGTTTATGCTATCTTCATGACAGCTTTGACGCTGTCTAGTCACACAAAAGTGAATTTGTTCAGAGCAGCGTTTTACCCCGAGCTCACGTGGAGCTCACTCTTACCCGTAATATCAAACCAAAATAACTTGAAAAACTGACATATCTAAGTATTTACCCAGAAGTTAAGAGAAATACATCCTTCAATGACTCACACTTCTCACATCATTACTCCTGCAGACCTCCGTCACCACAACAACCATGGTCAGTGCTATGTAAATTTAACATGCACAAAAGCTTAATTAGAAGGTCCTGAAAGTCCAGAGGCCCTTCGGGCAGCTTTGATTCCAGCTAACCAGAGTGTTTAAACCTGCTTATTTACTATCTATCAAACCAAAGTAACTTGAAAAACTGACGTATCTAAGTATTTACCCAGAAATTAAGAGAAATACATCCTTCAATGACTCACACTTCTCTCCTCCCATCATTACTCCTGCAGACCTCCATCACCACAACAACCATGGTCGGTGCTACCAGCAACAATGCTTGATTCTGTAAATTTAACATGCACAAAAGCTTAATTAGAAGGTCCTGAAAGTCCAGAGGCCCTTCGGGCAGCTTTGATTCCAGCTAACCAGAGTGTTGCATTTGGAGGTAGGCTCCATCTTTAAGTCAAGCAGGTTGTCTGCTGGTTTGTTTCGTTACAGAAGAATCTCTTGTGCAGTCACCAATTCCTGCTGGGCAAATTGAGCAGAGATGAGATGTCTGTTCTTCTCAAGCATCCGGTGATTAAAACTTCTCTCCATGAAGAAGAGAGGCACAAAATACTCTGTAATTCTATATTTCATATAACATTATGTTTCTTTTCCCTGTAGGTCACCACCACATCCACAAAAAGGAAGGGTCATTATCCTCAGTGTCCTTCACAATGCCTGGGGCATTAGCCAACAGCCAACGCACCACCTCAAGCTGCAGAAGAACAGAGAAGCCACAGGGTCCTTTTTCTGCAAACTCCAGAGTATGTTGAAGAAAAAGGCACAATGTATCAAATGGAACGTGTCAAGTCTGATCCACAAAGTCCCTTGGGGTGTCTTCTGCTCCCTTGGATCTCCAGTTCTACAGGGTCACAAGGATTTGCCCATCTGCTTCCTGTAGGATGGAGGAGGGTACTGTCCTCCCATCATTACTCCTGCAGACCTCCATCACCACAACAACCATGGTCGGTGCTACCAGCAACAATGCTTGATTCTGTAAATTTAACATGCACAAAAGCTTAATTAGAAGGTCCTGAAACTCCAGAGGAGAGGCCCTTTGGGCAGCTTTGATTCCAGCTAACCAGAGTGTTGCATTTGGAGGTAGGCTCCATCTTTAAGTCAAGCAGGTTGTCTGCTGGTTTGTTTCGTTACAGAAGAATCTCTTGTGCAGTCACCAATTCCTGCTGGGCAAATTGAGCAGAGATGAGATGTCTGTTCATCTCAAGCATCCGCTGATTAAAACTTCTCTCCATGAAGAAAGGAGGCACAAAATACACTGTAATTCTATATTTCATATAACATTATGTTTCTTTTCCCTGCAGGTCACCACCACATCCACAAAAAGGAAGGGTCATTATCTTCAGTGTCCTTCACAATGCCTGGGGCGTTGGCCAACAGCCAACGCACCACCTCAAGCTGCAGAAGCCACAGGGTCCCTTTTCTGCTTTTCTCCTTTTCTTCAGAGTACGTTGAAGAAAAAGGCACGATGTATCAAATGGAACTCGTCAAACCTGATCCAAGATGTCCCTTGGGGTGTTTTCTGCTCCCTTGGATCTCCAGTTCTACAGGGTCACAAGGATTTGCCCATCTGCTTCCTGTAGGATGGAGGAGGGTACTGGAGCATCTAAGTCCCACACTCTATGTCTCACTGATGCTCTGCCCAATGCTTGAGGGTGTGAAACACTGCCCTTTGCCCACTGCCAGCCTAGTTTCTCAGGGAAGTAAGATTTGTTCAACTGTGTTTTCTTCTGAAGCAGTTTCAACCCAAATCTGGCCCAGGATGAAGCTCTGAAGACGTTAAGGTTGTCCCTCCAGAAGGACATGAGCCTCAGAAGCAGGGACAGACTAGGACCAGCAGCTTCTACTACTGTGGAGATGCCTCAAACCCCAAAATATCCACATATAGATATATTATGTTTCTTTTCCCTGTAGGTCACCACCACATCCACAAAAAGGAAGGGTCATTATCCTCAGTGTCCTTCACAATGCCTGGGGCATTAGCCAACAGCCAACGCACCACCTCAAGCTGCAGAAGAACAGAGAAGCCACAGGGTCCTTTTTCTGCAAACTCCAGAGTATGTTGAAGAAAAAGGCACAATGTATCAAATGGAACGTGTCAAGTCTGATCCACAAAGTCCCTTGGGGTGTCTTCTGCTCCCTTGGATCTCCAGTTCTACAGGCCACAGGGTCCCTTTTCTGCTTTTCTCCTTTTCTTCAGAGTACGTTGAAGAAAAAGGCACGATGTATCAAATGGAACTCGTCAAACCTGATCCAAGATGTCCCTTGGGGTGTTTTCTGCTCCCTTGGATCTCCAGTTCTACAGGGTCACAAGGATTTGCCCATCTGCTTCCTGTAGGATGGAGGAGGGTACTGGAGCATCTAAGTCCCACACTCTATGTCTCACTGATGCTCTGCCCAATGCTTGAGGGTGTGAAACACTGCCCTTTGCCCACTGCCAGCCTAGTTTCTCAGGGAAGTAAGATTTGTTCAACTGTGTTTTCTTCTGAAGCAGTTTCAACCCAAATCTGGCCCAGGATGAAGCTCTGAAGACGTTAAGGTTGTCCCTCCAGAAGGACATGAGCCTCAGAAGCAGGGACAGACTAGGACCAGCAGCTTCTACTACTGTGGGGATGCCTCAACCCCCAAAATATCCACATATAGATAGATTTTATTGTCTTTACCAATGTACATCTATGCACACAAACATATTTTCATACAGGCACACACAGAGAGGACAGGTCCCATGGGATCCCAGTAACTCTGCAAAACTGGATCTAGGGTCTTCAAAACCACAGACTGCTCTGAGAACAGCATTTATGAAGAGACTGTTTCCAGCAGCTTCCCCAAAATCCCACACTCTGCGGCAACAGCCCGGAGAGGATCCAACTCGAGGGCGGGATTCAGCAAAGCTTGAGCAACACAGCTTTTCTCCATCCTCCTCCTCCTCCCGTTCCCTGTCCCCGTTCCCTCCCCCCATGTTTCCAAATTGGCCCAACTTTGGTGGATTTTCATAAGAACTGTAAAAGAAACATCTGCCAAACATCAAATCAGTGCTCCCGAGTGTAGGGCAATGGTGACTTGAAATGGCCACTGTGCCTTTATTTTTATTTTAATTGTAAGAAAGTGTGGATTTTCTCAGTCTCATCCTCCAAAACAGCTGAATGGTTTTCCCTAGAGTGACAAAAAAAAGCACATTTCCCAGCAGACAATCAGCTGGAAAGTTCTAGTTGAAATAAAGCTTGACCAAAAGAAACCAAAAATAGGATTTTTAAACACAGACAATCTGGAAAACTTTTAATAAATGGGCGTTAGCCCCAGCCCCAGCTGCACTGAAAAGTGAAAGCCTGGTCAAAAAAAGCACAACCCCTCTATCGGTGGGGTTTTGATCTCTGCTCAAAATATAATAACCACACCTGAAGTGACATGTACTCCAAGTAGTTTTGTGAGGAGCATCTTAGGAATGTCACCGTCCATCCCTCCCACACAAAAAGCCACCTCAATCCCCTCTCAGGGCTCCTCACCCACCTCTCCCAGCTGTTCCGTGTCTCTGCATTATCCCATTTAGGTCGCATGTTCCTTTGGAAAAATATTAACACTTTCTTCATCCATGAAAGTTCCTCAGCACGGCAATGCTGCTTCGCAAACAAACTCATCAATTTCAGCCCTGAAGGTACCGGTTTTACATGGGCATCTTACCAAGTGCATTTTAAGCAAAATTCTCTTTAAATGTCCTTCTGCTCACGCACGGGCCACCAGCGGGATTCCTGAGTGGGCACAAGATGAATGCATGTTGCAACACACCATTAACATTTCCATAATCAGGATTTCACGTTACTCAAAAGCAATCTGGGGGTGGTTTGGTGGTTGGTCAGGACTTAATCTTTTGTGTTTTTTTTTTTTATTATTTATTTTTTAAAGTCTCCACCAATCCCTGAAGCGAGCACTGCTTGGGACGAAGGAGAAGGTGGGTCAGTCACAGCCATTGCAGGTCCAACATTGCCAGACTCTTTTCTGCTTTGCACGATCCCTTACCTAACTCTGCTTCTCCACATCCAAGCTGCAAAAAAATCCCACATTGCCAACAATTAGATGGCATCACAGCCAAGCCCACCAAGAATAATGAGGGACCAGCAGCAAAGGAGATCTTTGCAGGATGCTGATATGATCTGACACTGTCGGTCTTTTCAGCTCATTACTTTTGGCAGCAGGGGCTCCCCGTGAGGTCCCAATGAAGAAGGAATGACTTAATCAAGGGACCCTCCCCGGGGCTGAGGGAGTCGCACAGGCACTGTCAGGCTGGGGAATAAGAGCATCAAATCAAAGCCTGGGGAATCAGTGTCACCCTATGGAAAACTGATGGTACTGGCTGGTAAATTCCCATGCTCTTAAGTGATGCCTTAACTCCACAAACTCAATTGTGCTGAGCGGGGCTGAAGATGTAATGAACCACCAAAAAGCCAAAAATCAGGGAGCTGGTTTCCAGAATTCCATAGAAAACCCATCAACGCATGTGGATAGTGCCACGCTGCTGCCGAGCGGGCAAAGTCCTGCAGTGCTCTGCTGGCAAACCTTGCAGGTCCCCAAGGAGGGGACAGCAAAGTGGAAGGAGAAGACCCATGATGAGGATGAAGCACTGTCAGCCCACAACCACCACCCGTTACACCTCAACTACCCTCCTCAACTACCCTCCCCCATGGCAGGAGTACACACACAGAATCACAGAATCTTAGTGGTTGGAAGGGACTCCGAGATCATTGAGTCCAACCACATAAAAAAAACAAAAAACAAAACAAAACACAACCAAAAACCACACGTACAGGCACCAGTGATTTTCAAAGTTATAAGCACATCCCTTGAGTATATCTCATTTTCAAGCAAAAACGGATGGCAGCTTTACGGTCACTGAGCTACTTGTGCAAAGCAAGGGCTGCAAAATCCACAATGACTTCAAATTCCTTACTATTAACACATTCTCTGTATTAATCTTCCCCAAATGATCCATACTGGAAATTTATGTCTGACCCTGCATTAAAACCCACAGTAACTATCTCTCTGAACACGTCAGGGAGCTTAAATACATGGAAGTGGAGCGCCTTAAGAGGCTGGTGAGAATCATTTTCTAGTACATTGGAAAGGACAAACTGTTTTTATGAGTGTGTGTTTTATAGTCCGTTTTTTCAAATTAAAACTAAAATAGTTCCCAGATGGAAGCTGTATCATTACAAATTCAACCTAAAGAATACATTTAAAAAAAAACAAAACAAAACCAAAACAAACCCAAAAAACAAAACCAGGCAAAACTTCAGACAATTTGACTCCACAGAAAGGCTGAGAAGACTCAGAGGCACGGTGGAAAAAACAGCCTTGAGATTTTGTTGATCAAAGATTCAAGTGAGAAGGAAATAGTTTCAAAACGGTGGCAGCAAAGTCCTGTCCTTCATTCTACAATGTGTGCATCAGACTGTAGAAAATTTCTTTACAAAGCTCCAGGCATCCACAAGAGGCAGCTGGAGTGGGAAAAGGCCTCCCTTGCCCACAGTGGGCTTTATCCACTGCCTCCAAGTAGCTTTCCTTCTGCAAATTGATATTTTTTGCACTTTTTTTTGCTAAGTGTCCCATATAGTTATAACACGGCTCTAATACTCTTTTCGACTTGCATCACCTTAACAGGAAGCAACCTCTAAAGGTTGAATTTAGCTTTGCACTTTTTTTGGTTAAGTGTCCCATATAGCTATAACACGGCTCTAATACTCTTTCCAACTCGCATCACCTTAACGGGAAGCAACCTCTAAAGGTTGAATTTAGCTTGTAATTTGCATCGGCAAAAGTTATCCCTTCTCCAAACAATTTTAGGCAGCGCCGTCAGGAGTGGAAACACCAGCTTATTCCACACTTTTTCCCTCCTAAAATTAATTTTCCAGCCATATATCTATAGTTCATCTTCTCAGTGGCCATATCTTCCCTGTACTCACAGTTGTTCCCTCCTAAAATTAATTTTCCAGCCGTACATCCATAGTTCATCTTCCCAGTGGCCATATCTTCCCTGTACTCACAGTTCGTATTCTAAAATGATTCAAAAAGCTTCTTTCAAGCAGAGAAAATCTGCAATATTAATCCCAGGCCAATCAGCCTAAGTGGGCAATCAGAAACCCTTCAATGGCCACAAGATTTTCATCTGAGCCCGGAGGGTGCCTCCCTCCCTGCACAGCAGTCAGGTCACTTCTTCAGAAGGTACACAGTGCTTCCCTTTCTCCAAAATCACCTTGGGATCTAAGCAGGAGAGGTTCTGCCAGGGAAGTCCCACCTCAGGCGGAGCAGGGAGCTCTCCCTGGAGATCACAGATACCTTCAAGCAGGGATGTCCCCGTCCCCCCACCCCATGGCACCAAACCCACTCTTGGCTAAAAGAAGCATCAAACAGGCCCTTTAAACACCACAGAATCACATGGGGTTGGAAGGGACCTCTGGAGATCATCTCCTCCAACCCCCTGCCAGAGCAGGTCCACCCAGAGCAGGTCGCACAGGAACGTGACCAGGTGGGGTTTGAATGTCTCCAGAGAAGGAGACTCCACCACCTCCCTGGGCAGCCTCTTCCAGGGCTCTGACACCCTCAAAGTGAAGAAGTTCCTCCTCATGTTGAGATGGAACTTGTGTTCAAGTTTGTGCCCATTTCCTCTTGTCCTGTCCCTGGGCACCACTGAAAAAAGACTGGCCCCATCCTCCTGATACCCACCCTTGAAGTATTTTTAGGTGTTGATCAGATCCTCCCTCAGCCTTCTCTTCTCCAGACTAAAAAGACCCAAGTCCCTCAGCCTTTCCTCAGCAGAGAGATGCTCCAGGCCCCTCATCATCTTTGTAGCCTTTTGCTGTCCCCTCTCCAGCAGTTCCCTGTCCTTCTGGAACTGGGGAGCCCAGAACTGGACCCAGTGCTCCAGATGGGCACCAACCTCACGTGAAGCTCCTCCAGCAACCGCACCCAGATAGTGCAGTTTCCATATTAATTTCTGCTCGCTGAAAACCCTGGGACACAGCAAGACCAGCATAATAATACCAATTACAGATATTTAATGCAGTAATTTCAGAGCCAATTAACATAATGAACCTCCGTCTCTTTCAGATAAGTAATCTCAGAACAATCAAGTTAAAGGTGATCGGGCTGAAGCACATAATAAGAATGCTAAACACTGATTACATCAACGGAACCCAGAAAGATTTCTACACAATCCTTCCTCAAAAAAAAAAAACCACCAAACCATCCCCCAGCTCCCCTCCACCTCCACAGAAGCACAAAAGGAGGATCTGGGGTATTTTTGATTTATATTTTGATAACCTGCAGAGGGAATAGAATCATAGAATGATTCAGGTTGGAAGAGACCCTTGGGATCATCGAGTCCAACCATCTCCCCTACTCTACAAAGTCCTCCCCTACACCATGTCCCTCAGCACTGCATCTAAACGGCCCTTAAACACAGCCAGGGATGGGGACTCAATAGCACTGGAAGCTTTTTATAAAGAAGACACTGAGCCAAAGCAAGCCCTGCAGCAGATGGTTTGGAGG
The DNA here is from genome assembly GCF_001431845.1 of Calidris pugnax. Lineage (NCBI taxonomy): Eukaryota > Metazoa > Chordata > Aves > Charadriiformes > Scolopacidae > Calidris > Calidris pugnax. The sequence goes on from NW_015090890.1 coordinate 1,011,540, forward strand.
CAGAAGGGCAGTGAAGTGGTCTTGGAGCAAGTGGGGAAAGGGATAAGCAGCAAGTCCCTGGGTAAAAAGCAGCACATTCCTTCTGGATTCAGTTATACAACAGAGAATCATCCGCAGTGGAGGAACAGAACCAGATGTCTCACTGGAAATACCCAAAGCCATGGTGCTGTTTGCTCCATGCTGGGCCCTCTGCAAAAGGCAGCCAAAGAGAGTCTGAAGGATCCACCCTAAAGAAAGGTCACACTAACACTTAGCACACCAAGTGGTGGGGAAAGAGGTTATTTACGACTTCCCCCAGACATCGAGTTCTCTGCCAAATCACTTACAAGAACATTCATACTTTGTGGGGTCAACATGAGGACTCACCGTGGACGTGGGACAAGAAGAGCATCGCGCTGGTCAGGCTGGTGGGTGCCGGAGTGCCCTGAGTCTGTTCAGCTCAGCCTTGATTTACTTTTTTTTAGCCAAACACATGGCTCACAGGAGCCACAACAGCGTGGTCCAAGCCTGCTGTGCCACGGGAAGGGACCTGAGGGCAGCCAAGCTGAGAGCACCAGCGTGAGAACAGGCTGATAAGGCCACACCGCAGCTAACGAGGATTTCCTGCTTTTGAAGCTGCAGGAACTGTTTAATATTTATTTTTTTTTTAAATCTTTTCTTAGAAGTTAACTGCAAGCCTCAGTACGGTTAGTGCAAATGGCGTGAGGAAGAAGTAGGAATAAATAGGGGGCACACGGCCTCTGCCTACAATCTGAACCCATCTCCTTGTCCACCGTTCCTCATCCAGGACACGTCCCTCCTGTGCTTCCAGTTCCATCACAATCCTTACTCCATTTCTCATCCGCTTCCTCCAGATTTGGTCCTTTCCCACCCAGCAGAGAAGTGCTCCAGGAGGCTCCAGTAGCTACACTAGGATTTCTTCCTCTACTTCTTGTCCATCGGTTGGACAAGATGATCTTTAAGGTCCCTTCCAACCTAGAATATTCTGTGATTCTTTATGTAGAGTCACCCCAAAATGCTCATTCTTGCTCCCCCAACTCCCCATCCACGTCCCCTGAGCTCCCAGCCCCAAACTGGATGCCTTGGAGGTTTATCTCACCCTGGATACCCCAAATACCACCCGGCAGCTGAACACAACCGCTGTGCTGAGCTCGCTCTTCCTGATGCTGAGCCTTTGGTATGTTCATGCAAAAGAGATCCACCATACCCACAAAAAAGAGGCAGCCCAAGAAGAACAAGCCACCGGACAGAAAAGATGCCAAAAGCTAAGCTGTGCTTAACCCAGACACTCGGAGGGCACAACTGTTTCTCCTCCCAGGCAGAAAGGCTCAACCACGTCTAATAGCCATAAATCTCGTAGCTCCTCAAACCATACGCGCTGCAGACACACAAAAGATTTCTAGTTCAAGCTCATTAAATGAACAAGGTTGTTTTACGTGCTAAAGCTTTCGCTCCGCCACTTCAGACCCTGGCAAAACCTACCCCGGGGTTCAGAAGAGGAGGAGTATCAATGCTGTGTGTCAATGAGCATCCAATTAACAAAATTGATCAAAAGAACATAGAGTTTGAGTTCCAGACAAGGTCACCCCAGTGCCACCTGTTAGCATCCACGCTGGAATGGGTGAGCAACCCCACACTGATAGTTAAGCCTTGTGTTATGAACTGCCATCACCTCTAAGTTATCACATTAAACAGAGTAAAGGGGAGTTTTGATGTTTATTTGGTTACAGACTACCAGGGAACCACGCTGAAACTCTCCCCCCTGCCAACCCTGAGCTGCTTTCACTCCCTCCATGTTCAACCAGCAGCACCAACTGCCAGAACTCTCAGCTATCAGAAGGCAACAATTAGCCAAATCACAGAATCACAGAATCTTCTAGGTTGGAAGGGACCTTAAAGATGATCTGGTCCAACCGTCAACCTAACTGACAAAAATAGACACCCACACAACAAACAAGGAGCATCACCATCACTAAACCAGACCTCCCAGCACTACATCAACCCGTCTTTTGAACACCTCCAGGGATGGTGCCTCAACCCCCTCCCTGGGCAGCCCATTCCAATGGCTGAGAACCCTTTCAGTGAAAAAATTTTTCCTAATATCCAGCCTGAACCTCCCCTGGCGCAACTTGAGGCCATTTCCTCTTGTCCTGTCGCCTGTGACTTGAGAAAAGAGACCGACCCCCACCTCTCTACACCCTCCTTTCAGGGAGTTGGAGAGAGTGAGAAGGTCTCCCCTCAGCCTCCTCTTCTCCAGACTGAACACCCCCAGCTCCCTCAGCCTCTCCTCATAAGACTTGTGCTCCAGACCCCTCACCAGCTTTGTCGCCCTTCTCTGGACCCGCTCCAGCACCTCGATGTCTTTTTTGTGGTAGGGAGCCCAAAACTGGACAAGGCAAGGAAGAGCTAAATGACTTGCCCAAGGCCACAGAAGGTAGTCAGCCATGGAGAAATGGGGGGTGTTTGGGAGTCTTGCTTACAGCCCTGTTCCTGAAGACCCAACAGAACCCCAAGACCGATTCAGCCGGGAGCTGCCGGGACAAAGCATTGGCATCTCCAAACCTGCCATGGGGTGAGAAAGCCATGCTGCAGCCAAACCCCACCTCTCCACCTGCAAAGACAAGAGTTTTTCTGGCCCATTGATTTGGGGCAAGACGTAGAACTCGACTGAAAACAGAAAGAAAACCAAGAAAAAGTCCCCCCCCTCCAGGGCTCGGGGCTGGGATGGCCGAAGGGATGCTCGCTTGGCCAGGCTGCCCGTGTCGTGCATGCTCTTCTGTGAACGAGCAAAACTACAAACAGAAGGGAAAAATAAAAGCCTCTTGGGGTGCTGCAGCAGCAGGAGGCATCACCAGGGAACCCCACTGCTGTGAAGGGGATGGTGAAGCTCCCCCTGGCCCCACGGCTGCCTTGAGGAAGCACCGCAGGGATAAAGCTTACAGGACCAGAACTGCCTACGACTCAGGTATCCTGATA
>NW_015090890.1:1016210-1025105 GCF_001431845.1 Calidris pugnax
AAAGAGACCGACCCCCACCTCTCTACACCCTCCTTTCAGGGAGTTGGAGAGAGTGAGAAGGTCTCCCCTCAGCCTCCTCTTCTCCAGACTGAACACCCCCAGCTCCCTCAGCCTCTCCTCATAAGACTTGTGCTCCAGACCCCTCACCAGCTTTGTCGCCCTTCTCTGGACCCGCTCCAGCACCTCGATGTCTTTTTTGTGGTAGGGAGCCCAAAACTGGACAAGGCAAGGAAGAGCTAAATGACTTGCCCAAGGCCACAGAAGGTAGTCAGCCATGGAGAAATGGGGGGTGTTTGGGAGTCTTGCTTACAGCCCTGTTCCTGAAGACCCAACAGAACCCCAAGACCGATTCAGCCGGGAGCTGCCGGGACAAAGCATTGGCATCTCCAAACCTGCCATGGGGTGAGAAAGCCATGCTGCAGCCAAACCCCACCTCTCCACCTGCAAAGACAAGAGTTTTTCTGGCCCATTGATTTGGGGCAAGACGTAGAACTCGACTGAAAACAGAAAGAAAACCAAGAAAAAGTCCCCCCCCTCCAGGGCTCGGGGCTGGGATGGCCGAAGGGATGCTCGCTTGGCCAGGCTGCCCGTGTCGTGCATGCTCTTCTGTGAACGAGCAAAACTACAAACAGAAGGGAAAAATAAAAGCCTCTTGGGGTGCTGCAGCAGCAGGAGGCATCACCAGGGAACCCTGCTGCTGTGAAGGGGATGGTGAAGCTCCCCCTGGCCCCACGGCTGCCTTGAGGAAGCACCGCAGGGATAAAGCTTACAGGACCAGAACTGCCTACGACTCAGGTATCCTGATATTCCAATTACCCTGGAGACGGGAGCAACTAATTAATAGGGAGTCCTGGGATGTAAGCAAGCAGCTAGATATTTAGGATTAATTTAATTACTTCAGCCTCAAAAGCATCCCAAAATTATAGCAACAAGAGATTCTGTTTCCAGCATCCCCCTAGTACGGCAACACTACCCACCTGTACTCCAACCTCTGCTGCAGCTCTTGATGTCTCCAGAGGTAGAGATTTCCTTGGGAGAGGTTTCTGGCAGCCTTGCTGATTTTCAATGTTAGGATGTAATAAAAAAAAGGAAATTCATGAATTGGCTGCAGCAATTTGAGGGAGATTTGTGGCCATAGCAACATTACTATAATCTATGCTGCAGGGAACAAAAGTAACTTTGATCATCTTGTTCCCCAGCCCTAACACCAGACACAGTCCAGACACTCTCCAGTCTCCCAAAAGCCCACGTGGGCTCTCCCACTTGCTACCCCTGATGTGAAGTCACTGGAAAGGGGACTCAAAGGGACCTTCAAAGACTGTCCAGTGAATCCACCACTGGATTCTGCCCAGGGAAGTTGTGGCTGCCCCATCCCTGGAGGGGTTCAAGGCCAGGCTGGATGGGGCTTGGAGCAACCTGCTCTAGTGGGAGGTGTCACTTCCCAGGGCAGGGGGTTGGAACTGGATGATCTTTGAGGTCCCTTCCAACCCAAACCATTCTATGATTCTATGATAAATCAAACTGCCCAGAAATTAACCTAACGAGCTGCCTGCCTGCACCCTGAATCACAGAATCTTCTAGGTTGGAAGGGACCTCAAAGATCATCTTGTCCAACCGTCAACCCAACTGACAAAAACAGACACCCACACAACAAACAAGGAGCATCACCATCACTAAACCAGACCTCCCAGCACTACATCAACCCGTCTTTTGAACACCTCCAGGGATGGGGCCTCAACCACCTCCCTGGGCAGCCCATTCCAATGGCTGATGACCCCTTCAGTGAAAAAACTTTTCCTAATATCCAGCCTGAACTTCCCCTGGCGCAACTTGAGGCCATTTCCTCTTGTCCTGTCGCCTGTGACTTGAGAAAAGAGACCGACCCCCATCTCTCTACACCCTCCTTTCAGGTAGCTCAGTGCTGTTTGCTGCCTGTAACGAAGATGTGTCTGGAGGGGCTGGTCTGCCCAGCGAGCTGCAGGGAGAGAGCCCCATTAATGCCCTCATTATTTTTAGCTTCACAAATCAGGGGTAGCCGACTCCTGCTTCCTGCCCCGGGACACCACATCTGGGCTCCTTCAGGATCCTTCAAGCTCTTTCCCCACCTTGCAGAGCCTGGAAGGTGGCACGATGGAGCACCGGAGGGGGAGAGGCAGCAAACTTTCCAAATTAGCAGCAAAGAGCAGAGGGCTGCAGTCATTCTGCAGCTGGGAGAGCTCAGCAGCAGCGATTACAATCTGCCCACTTAATTTGGCCCCGCAGTTTCTATTAGAGACACAGTAGGAGGAAATTCTTGTACAGTAGTTAAAGGGGTGTCGGGTGACTGGGGTTTGATTCCCAGCTGTCTCAGACCTTCCCCACAACCTCGGGGAATTCGCTTCATCCGCTCCGGTTCCCTCCAGCATTCCTTAGGATCTCACCAGGGAGCTCACCAGGGACCTCAGGGGTTACAAGCAGCAGCTGAGACCAGAAATATAATCACGAGCGACTTCCTGTTGAGCAGGATGTGAAGCATCTCACCAATTTGCTGGCAACAAGAGCAAAAAGATGTAACTGCACAAAAACGGATCGATCTGCGCCCTCCAACCTGCCCACTTCTATAGGGCTGAAAGGGGACGCTGAGCTGTGCCCCCAGCCCCACACTGCCAGGGACGGTATTTAGGGACATACACCTTGATGATCCCAAAAGATGATCTTGGGAGACAGGAAAAATTCAGCACCTTTCTCTGGTCTGGCTTAAATTATTTTATAGCTCTGACTTGAAATAAAACTGAGCGTGGGAGTGAGACGTGGCAGGAACACACAGGAACTTAGTGGAGCCCTCCTGGCCCCTCAAATTCAAACAGACCCAAACTTCAAGCTTATAAAATAATAATTTAAAAAAAAAAGCACATGGGGGAACCCCACAAGTTAAACACAAGAATAAAAGGAAGGAGGAAAGGGGTGCTCATTTCTGACACTTCACTCATGTAGCTCTGAACTTTGAGGTTTGTTGGGAACTGAATGAATTCGAATACCTGGGATGTTTTGCTGGTTTTCCCTTTGCAGGGGACAGAGTTAGTTCTTTGCAAAATGCTCTGAGGTCCTCAAAGAGAGGGCCAAAAACAATTAGTATTGCACCTTTCAGCTCAAAACTACTGCGCCACGTTGCCTGTGAATCACTGAGACAGTTAATTAACTCCTCAGAGTAGCTCCAACCCCAGAGAAGCCATTTGGGGTCATTTGTAAAGAAAAGAGGGATCAGAAGTGGGAACCCCCTCACCAGCATCTTCTCCCACCTCCTTCTGCATGTCCAGCCCTGCCATGGCACCATGGGATGGATGAAGTCAAGCGGCCAGAAAACAGCCCCCCCAGCTACGCTCAGCTTTCAGGACCAAGTGTCACAAGAACCATCACCACCACTGCCCTACTTCTCCCCACAAAAAGGGCCACACAAACAGCCAACAACCCCATCTCCAGGGCTGCTGCTCCATCTCAGCTCCTCCAGCTTCAAAATCTCTCTGAAAAATCCGCTATAAAGGACAGAGCATGGGTGGGACCTTCCCAGATCGCTCCAGCTTTCCTCAAAATAATTGCTATTTTTGCCCCCGTGTTCTGCGAGAGCAGAGTCAGAGTAAAGGCTGCGTTTGGGAAATCCCACCTTTTCCTTCCACCAGCATCTTTTGGGCGACACCTCCCAAACCTTACAGCAGCCCCCCCCCGTCATCCTTCCAGGATGAAAGGGCGGACAGGCTTCAATTTTTTTTTTCAGGACCAAAGCTTTGAAATCTGCAGGAGTGTTTAAAAAAATGCTCATTCCCACTCGCCAATCCAAACAAAAACCCCCACGCCAGCATGTGGGAAGGCTAAAGGGAAGCAGGCGGCGCAGCCAGCGGCAGTGACACAGGGCTACAGCCCTGGCTGCAGCAGATGGGACAACCTGCTGCTGCCCCAGCCAGAGCATCACTCCAGGGATACACATGGAGGCAAAATAAAGCTAGGGAAAACAGGAGAGCTTTAGATTGAGAGCCCAAGCCCATCCATTCGATAACTCGGAAGCACACGGTATACAAGCAGGGTACTGAGATAAACATAAATCACTGCAAAGGCTCAGAGTTGGGGGGGTCAGCCTGGAGAAGAGAAGGCTTCGGGGAGGCCTTGGAGCCCCTGCCAGGCCCTCAAGGGGCTCCAGGAGAGATGGGGACAGACTTTTTTGCAGGGCCTGTAGCCACAGGACAAGGGGTAATGGCTTTAAACTAAAAAGAGAGGAGATTTGGACTAGATACAAGGAAGAAATGTTTTATGCTGAAGGTGGTGAGACCCCAAACCAGGTTGCCCAGACAAGCTGTGGCTGCCCCATCCCTGGAAACATTCCTGGTCAGGTTGGACACGGCTTTGAGCAACCTTGTCTAGTTGAAGATGTCCCTGTTGGTGGCAGGGGGTAGGAATAGATGGCCTTCAAAGGTCCCTTCCCACCCAAACCATTCCCTGATTCCATCATAAAGCCTGACACCTCCTTCATGGCCCCGTGAGGTTTGAAGTTATGGCTTTGAGTGAAATTTTCACTTGTGGCTTCGAGCCACGTTCAAAAGTTCAGTATTAAATTAGACTTTGCGAAGAGCAAAAGGCTAAATTGTAACTCCATTATAATGAAGAGCCAGGGAGAGACTGATTAATCCACAGGGCAGCTGTTACACACAAAGCTGAGAGGACCCAGGACTCCACTCCTCCTGGGACCTGCTGAGATAACCACATCCACCAACCTCATCCTAGGACTCCCAGAAACAGACCCTGCTGCACAGCATCATCTTTAAGCACAAGCATGGGAGCCCAGCAGGGTCCTCTAGTTTCATTTGCAAGCAAAGAACTTCAGAAAAAACTCTTCAAATGAAAGTTTCCTGAACACCAGCCACGACTTCTGAATCAAGGCTCCGGCAGCAGATTCCTCCTCTCTCCCAGCTGATGGTGTGATGTCTCTTCTCTTGCCAAACACCTGCTCATCACAACCGAAGCTTCGCGCTTTAGAGCATGAAACAGCCTTTGCAAACACAGGAACTAACCATGGAAATGGACCCTTTCTTCAGGCTTCACCAGCAGCAGCCCGGTCCTCTGCAGATCCTGCCGTTCAAACCAGCAGCAAGACAACCAGCCTGGGTGGCTCGTGGGGACGAGATGGAGAAGGACAACCAGAGCCCAGAGAGCTTCAGTCCTGGATTCTCCTAAATCCCGTCCCCCAGGGAGCTGTTGTGATTCATCCAGGCTGGATGTGGCCTTGAGCAACCTGCTCTAGTGGGAGGTGTCCCTGCCCATGGCAGGAGGGTTGGAACTTGATGATCTTTGAGGTCCTTTCCAACCCAAACCATTCTATGATTCTATGATCCCAGAAGCAACAGCAGAGCCACCGTGAGGGAACACGAGCACCACATACAACACACACAAAGGAATAAACATTCAAGAGCTGACAGAGCCCCCATCCCGCCCCCCAACCTCTTGAAGTCCTGAGACTTTGATGACATTTGGCATCTAACTGCTTCCACGTGCCACCAAGACGCGCCACGACAAGCAGCTGCATGTCATTAACGCAAAGCTTCGCTGTCTTCAATTAAAATGCCTCCGTTCTGTCCGACACAGGGAGCTCTGTGTCTTCTTTAATTTTGCACCGTGCTCTTTATGCACCACAGACCTCTCCACAGCCTCCACAGGATTTCCCTTGCCTTGAAGAGAAGCGTAATCGGGGGGACTCTACACGATGGAGACATTTTGGCAGAGTCAGTCGTGTTAAAGAGGGCAGGAACTGGAGCAGTGGAGGTTCAACCACGGGCTTCACTGTCGCTCACACCGGGGAGGGATAACCCCCTCCACCAGGACAGGTTGGGGGTGACTGCAGAAAAAGACCTGGGGGTCCTGATGGACAACAGGATGCCCCATGAGCCAGCAATGTGCCCCTGTGGCCAAGAAGGCCAATGGCATCCTGGGGGGCATCAGGAAAAGCATGGCCAGCAGATGGAGGGAGGTCATCCTGCCCCTCTGCTCTGCCCTGGGGAGGCCCCATCTGGAGCACTGGGTCCAGTTCTGGGCCCCTCAGTTCCAGAAGGACAGGGAACTGCTGGAGAGGGCACAGCAGAGGGTTACAAAGATGATGGGGCATCTCCCTTATGAGGAGAGGCTGAAGGACTTGGGTCTTTTTAGTCTGGAGGAGAAGACTGAAGTGGGGGACCTGATCAACACCTAAAAATACTTCAAGGGTGGGTGTCAGGAGGATGGGGCCAGTCTTTTTTCAGTGGTGCCCAGGGACAGGACAAGAGGGAATGGGCACAAACTGGAACATAAGAAGTTCCATCTCAACATGAGGAGGAACTTCTTCACTTTGAGGGTGGCAGAGCCCTGGGAGAGGCTGCCCAGAGAGGTGGTGGAGTCTCCTTCTCTGGAGACATTCAAACCCCACCTGGACACGTTCCTGTGGGATCTGCTCTGAGTGACCCTGCTCTGGCAGGGGGTTGGACCAGATGATCTCCAGAGGTCCCTTCCAACCCCATATCATTCTGTGATTCTGTGACAACAAACCCAGCTCCAGGCTTCAGCCGTACAAAGAAACCATGATTCCCAATGAATACATTTAACCCTTGTGCTTTGTCCTCCACACAACCATTTCTTCTGCTAAAAATCTCAGCCTCTCTACAGAGGATCGACAGCATCAACTAAAAAGAAAAGGTTGACCTAAATAATGGTATATTTTCACTTAACAACTTGGGAATTTGCAATACCTCAAGCAATCAGCACACACTGGCCACACAGATAAAAGCTTTTAACTTTAACTTCACCATCTGAGACATCCCTTCCAGGCTGTGCATCTCTGATAAGCACCCAGCTGTTCCAAAGAAGAACCACAAGACTGAAAAGTCTCAGATCTCCTTTTGATTTGACTGAGCTTCTAGAAGGAGGTGCTTCCAGACTGCAGAAAACTGTGAAGAAGCAGTAAAGAGAATAAAAACCAAGTGATTTGCTTTCACTGCATCAGTCCAGAGAGTCCCCTTCTGCAGCCCTGGGTCGCACAGACCAACTGGGACCCAAAGGTGCTTCCTCCTGAGGTTCACGGAGCTGGTGGGGACATCAGCCAGGGTGGCTCTTGCTTTGTGGCTTTTTCTGGGCAAAAAGGGAATGGGTATGCAAAAGTTTCCAGCTGTATTTACTAAACAAAACAAACTGAAGGAATATATTAAGTTTAAAAAGCATCAAACTACATTATCAGGCTAATTAAACCCCATCTACTAAGCCTAGCTTTCTTTTATCTAATAACTAAATTATTGCATTAATTTGGGAAGGGAGCAGTGTGATTTTAATCCTCATGACAGAAGAGAATTATCACGGTGTCAGTAACAACCGACGGCTGCATCCAACAGCCACCCAACTCCTACAAGCTTCGTGTACTCACAGATATAAATCAATGCCAAGACAATCATCCCTGATGCTAATCAAAGCTGTCCCTACAAATTACAGGCACCTAAGATCCCCGCTTCTGAAAGAGTCACCACAGTCCAACTAGATAATTGGTTAAAATTAAAAAGCAGTAACATCATTCAGGTAGAAGGGATGACAACTCAAAATAAAATGTACAAGGTCTAACGTTAAGAGCCTGTAGAGATGCTTTCAGAGGGAGAAACAGCATTTGATCCGTGGTGCTTGAGAGAAACCCAAGGTCCCTCTCTCCTGCTTGTGTTGGGGTGGGAGCACGTGTTCCCCTCCCAGCAGGAGCTGGAGGACGAGCAAGATTTTCCAAAGTCAATACGTACAAAAAGAACAGCAGCTCGAGCTGAGGAAAACTGCTCCCATTTCATTCCTTCCAAGTACCTGCAAAAGCACCGTCTCTCCCTTTCGCTCGAGGATCTCAAGGCTTGTTTTTCTTCTTTATCGCCGTTTATTGATTTTACAAGGAAAACCAGCACCGGAGCATTTGCTGGGAAGGCTGGAATTATGTGGGTAGATTCAAGGGGTTTAAAGCAGACTTGTCCTGAAACCTGAGAATCTAGCTCTAAGCAAGATTATTCAGCCTTTACTATGGTCCACAGGGAAAAGCGTTTTCCATGGGAAAACAGATCCATCCAAAGCCCAAGCTTCCATTTTAGACTATTTTTCATTTTCGGAGCACCTTTAAAAGCTTTACATTTCACAGCAGCATTAATGTTTGCATTGTAGATTTCACAAAAAGTATAAACAAAAATTGTAACATCCTACAAGTATCGAGGAAGCCTTTCCAATTTATCATTTTACTGCCCTGGAAAAAAAAAAAAACAAAAACAAACATTATTTGCTTTAAAACAGATTTAAAATGAATAGTGCTCTGCTAGACTCAAGGCATCTTATTGCACAGAAAAGGCAGATTTCCCTTGATGATGTGGCGGATTTGCTGAGCACGGAGGAAACTCACCACACACAGTGAGTGACACAAAACACCCAGTTCCCACCCAGTGTGTCCACATCAAAGGCACAGAAATAGGGCAAGAATAAAAGCACATCAAACCCTTTTACCAACAGCAGGAATTCCGGGGTCCTAACCCAGCGCCGACTTCACCACAGGGCGACTCGATGCAAATGACTCTATTTTAACTAAAAGGTTATTAATCCAAGCCAATTAGTTCAACCATACCGAACCTCTACTTGCAGAGGTGACCTTCTTTCGAATGAGCTCCATTTGGCTCTGGAGGTAAACTAAGCCAAGCCTTTGGGTGAATTTCCAGAGAAGGGCAACGGAGCTGGTGAGGGGTCTGGAGCACAAGTCTTACGAGGAGAGGCTGAGGGAGCTGGGGTTATTCAGCCTGGAGAAAAGGAGGCTGAGGGGAGACCTTATTGCTCTCTCCAACTCCCTGAAAGGAGGGTGTATAGAGGTGGGGGTCGGTCTCTTTTCTCAAGTCACAGGCG
>NW_015090890.1:1025431-1055947 GCF_001431845.1 Calidris pugnax
TGGTTTAGTGATGGTGATGCTCCTTGTTTGTTGTGTGGGTGTCTATTTTTGTCAGTTGGGTTGACGGTTGGACAAGATGATCTTTGAGGTCCCTTCCAACCTAGAAGATTCTGTGATTCTGTGAGAAAGAACTAAATTTCATAAACTTCAAACAATGGAAGAACCTGAGAGGCTGAATTCCGATGACTTTGCGTATCCAAAGGCAGGTGAGCCCCAAACCTCCCAGCAATTCTTCCCAAGGACCCCGTAGCATAGAGTCACAGAATCACAAAATCTCAGAATCACAGAATCTCAGAATATCTCAGAATATCTCAGAATCGCAATAGCAGCCTCAGCCCAGGTTCTTCTCCCAGCCCGAAGCACGATGCCGCTCTCCCAGTCGATAATCATCTTTTCCACTTCCCAGATGGCTCTATTTCCCCAGAGCTGCAAACGTAAAGCTGGCTAGAGCTTCCAGATCCTGGGAATGGAAAGCATTATCCAACGTTTAAAGCTACTCTATTTGTGCGTTGAGTGCTGCAGCCCAGAAGCCAGCTATTAAGAGAAAAATCGAGATACAAAGCTCTTACGAAAAGAGCTCAATAGGAGGTTTCTGTTAAAAAAACATAAATATGGGAGACTAGGGAGTTTGAAAATATTAAGGAATAACAAATTTGTTTTCCAAGTACATTTTACGGCGTCGACTGTATTAAGTAGAAAAAGACTGCTCAGAGGGTTTGAATTGAATCAATCACGTCAGTTTAGGGAAAACACAAGCCAGCAGCAAGGAGGGGGGGGATAACTCACCCAATCTGCCAGGAGAAGGGAAAAGGCCACCAGGGCCAGGAGACAGCACAGAGGTCAAACAGGAGGAATGAATTTCCGCCCAACTTTAAAGCAAGTGATGACTAAACACCAGCTGAAGTTCCCGAGACACGACTCGCCCATTAAATCCAGCCCAAAAGGACAGGCCTACAATGAGATAAACTAAATAAGATAGAGCTGGGAAAAATCACTCTTCCCAAGTGCTGTCATTAAGGCAAACCTAAGAAGACAAAACGATGACAAACTTGCTTGTTGATCTCTTCTGCTCCAGGAACAGAAGAGCCCCAGAGCTGAGAGCACCTAAAAAGCAGCAGAGAGAGGAACACACGTCCATGGCTCCCTGAATTTGGAGAGAGAGGAATAATCTGGCAATGACACACAGGGCTGTGCTTGGAATGACAGAATGACAATTTCAGAGATGTGATTTTGAGCTTTCTTCCGGTAAAGAAGCTCTACTGGAAGATCAAAAAGTCCCCTGAGAGCAGGAGCCTCATTTTTCAGCAATAAAACCACAAGACGATGTAGGATAGAGAAGCAGTTGGGTTCCCAGTCCAGGGGTATGGCTCCCTGGTTGCTCATCTCACTCAACTTGTTATAGCTCCTTAGCTATGGAGTTATGCTGCAGAACTGCACATCATCAGAGCTGAGGGTCACAGAAACAAATTTTGAATGTAGAGTTTTCATATTTTCCTTAATTTCCTCCTCCAAGTCTCTCCTTGAAGCCACTCACCCCTTATTCTCCCACCTAGGGGTGCTGGTCATGGAAGACCAACTTCAGAGAATCACAGAAGGGACCTTTGAGATCATCCAGTCCAACCATCAACCTAACCCTGATAAAAACCATCACTAAACCATATCATTAAGCACTATGTCTACCTGTCTTTTAAAATACCTGAAAATATTTTAAAAACAGGTAAACATCTTTTAAATGCCCATGATAACTCCAGGCATTGCCACAAATGGGGCAGGAAGCCATCAGGTGGGGCAGTAGGAGGGAAAACCCAACCCTTCCAACAGAGACAGTGAAGCAAAATTGTTTCCATGTGCCAGGCAACATTTCCTGCCATTTCTCAAGAAAACATCAGAGCTCTCTAGCAAAAAGAGGGAAGCAGAAAGGCTGGGAGCAGCACTGGGAATACCCCTCTCGACGTACCACGTGCCGGAGGACAGGCAGCCCGGGGGAAAGGTGCTGCCCTAAGCTCAAACCTCAGCAGTCGCCCAAAAGAGCAAACGATGATGAGGATGCTCGGATGAGCTCATCTCTTGTTTCAATCAAACTTGGTGGTTAAGTCATCGCTTTGAGATGTTCCGTTCCCTCTCAAGGCACCGAAGCAGAGGGAGGTGGTGGTGGATCACTGCTGCCTTCACCCAACACCCCACGCTTGGGAAGGAGTGATGTGAACGCACCCTCCTCAGATTTATTATTTCAAAAACCATCAACGACACACCTGCCCAAAAGAGCAAATGATGATGAGGATGCTCAGATGAACTCATCTCGTTTTGATCAAACTTGGTGGTTAAGTCATCGCTCTGAGATGTTCCATTCCCTCTCAAGGCACCGAAGCAGAGGGAGGTGGTGGTGGATCACTGCTGCCTTCACCCAACACCCCACGCTTGGGAAGGAGTGATGTGAACGCACCCTCCTCAGATTTATTATTTCAAAAACCATCAACGACACACTTGGCAGAACTCAGACTTTTCTTCTGGGGAGAAGGGACTCGCTACATTTTATGTGGGAGTCAGACATCTCCGCTCCCGGGATGAAGTTCGCACCGACAAACAGGGACACAAATCTTCATGAAGTCACACAACTCCCCCCCACCACCCTTAAGGGGGAACCAGGGATATTCATTTCAATTTGGAGCATCAAATCCCTCAAGCCAGAAGCACCAGGCAGAGAATAACCACATTTTGCTGTGTACTCTGTGAGGGATGACTTGGGATTTAAAGAGGGGAAAACAAGCCATCGCACCGCATTTTATTTTTCTGGCTCTTAAACCCTTGCCAATAATAAAAGAATCTGTCACTAAGAACCAGCTCACTTTCCACTCAAGATGCATGTGGTGGGACAGACTCCAGCTCATTCTCCCACAGCATCACTTCATCTGAAGGGCAAACAGGAGCAAGGGTTTAAGCTCTAAAGCAAACAGACGTAGCCTTAACACCCGGGTTGATGAAAGCGGCCGTACAGAGCTGCTCCTGAAGTCATTTCTTTGGAGCCTTCATTCCCACAGATCATTATGAGCCTAAACATTCCAAGACTTCAAATGATGTTTTGCACTTTGAGTTAAAAAAAAAATGAAATAATTTATCCTTTTCAAGTCAACATTAATGAATCTTCACAAGAATAACAGTAATAGCCACGGTTATCTAAGTGATGGACTTTTCACAGAATCACAGAATCTTAGTGGTTGGAAGGGACCTCTGAGATCATCGAGTCCAACCACAAAAAAAAAAACCCAAAAAACCCCAAAACAAACAAACAAACAAAACCCCACCAAAAAACAAAACACACCACACCAAACGCCCACCAAAAGCACCGCACCCACCAACTAAACCCCACACTCAACACCTCACCATAAACCAATAACCTTGGGCACTAGAGCATGCCCTGAAGAGCCATGTCTATACATTTCTTAAATCCCTCCAGGGATGGTGACTCCACCACCTCCCTGGGCAGGCTGTTCCAGTGCCTGACCACTCTCTCAGTAAAGTAGTTCTTTCTAATATCTAATCTAAATCTCCCCTGCCCCAACTTCAGACCATTTCCTCTGGTCTTGTCGTTCGTCCTTTGGGAGAAGAGGCCAACCCCTGCCTCTCTACACCCTCCTTTCAGGTAGTTGTAGAGGGCAATGAGGTCTCCCCTCAGCCTCCTCTTCTCCAAACTAAACATGCCCAGTTCCCTCAGCCTCTCCTCATAGGACTTGTTCTCCAGGCCCCTCACCAGCTTGGTGGCTCTCTTTTGGGGTGTTCTGGGGTATCCAGTGCACCCCAAAAGCCTGTTTCCCACATCTCGTAGGCTGCCCATGCTCAGCCCCCCCAAAAAGCCCACCCAACCCCGCAGTGGGCAACCACTGCTGCCCAGCACCGACCGTTCGATGGTGCTGGAAAGGCACGTTGAGATGGATGAAGACAGCGGCACCCAAGGTGTGAGGACCAGCATCACCAACAGTGAATGCATCTGGAAAGCAAAGGTGCTTTTCCCTTTTTACACAGATATGTGATGGTCTTGGAGAAAGCTTGGGTTGAAACACTAATTATTTAACCTAAAAATTGTTAGGCTTAACATTATCTTCTTGGAGACTATAGACACAACAAGCCTTCCTCTAAAACTAATATAAATTTTTACAAAGAAGCTTTCACAAAGTACTGTTAGCAATAGCATTAACACTTGGGAGAGGGAAGCTCTAGGTCGTTAAGCCCCCAAATGCTGAGAGTATGGACTCAAAGGAACCCGAGTCCAGGGAATGGAGGAATTCATCTAGTATTTCACATGCACCTTAAAATAAAAAGTGACAAGGCATGGGCCAGCATGCCTCTGGAGCGACTGGGATTTAATAAATAACCAAAAAAAGGGGGAAAAAAAAAAAGAAGAAGAAAAAAAAGATACCCACCCCTCAAAGGGCATAAAATAAGACAAATAGTGATGGAGAAGAATGGGGTTTATTCTCTCCCCCAGATTTGGACAGCAGGCTATATTTTGCGTAGAAAGTGTGTGTGGGGAGGAGGAGTGGGGAAAGGGAATATCAAAATCAAAACAAGTCACAAGGCATCAACAATCCCTTGATGACAGAAGAGTAGTTTTTGTTGGCACAGCTCACGACAGCTGGAGGAATAATTGCAAAGCTGAGCGAGAACGCCTAGAATATATTCTGCCTTTAGATTCTCAGATGAAAGATGCTATCCACAAGCACTTTGCAAATGTTAATTAAACCCACACAGCCCCTTTTTGGCAGCCCAAGAAGCCTTATTTTGCAGAGAGGGGAACGAATATCTCAGACACTTTTAACCGGAGGTATCTACTCCTTCTACTTAGGAAGTGCCCCACAGATACACACACCATTAAAACCTCAAATTAACCTTTCCAGCCCAGCAGCCTTCTCCAGCACACAGCCAGGACAGAGCTGATACCTCTTATTCTTGACTCTGCAGAAAAATCAAGCCAGCTCTGGCCGTGCAGGTCAGCAGAGGTGAATATGAGTGCTACAAACAAGCTTTAAAGCAACACCATCGCTTTACGAGTTGTGAAACAACAATTCAGCTGCTCTTCTGTTGGTTTTCCTCTTCAACGAAGGGGATTCAGCCTTTCCCAAGGGGATTCAGCCTGGAGAAGAGGAGGCTGAGGGGAGACCTTATTGCTCTCTACAGCTCCCTGAAAGGAGGGTGTAGAGAGATGGGGGTCGGTCTCTTTTCTCAAGTCACAGGCGACAGGACGAGAGGAAATGGCCTCAAGTTGCACCAGGGGAGGTTCAGGCTGGATATTAGGAAAAATTTTTTCACTGAAATGGTTCTCAGCCCTTGGAATGGGCTGCCCAGGGAGGTGGTTGAGGCCCCATCCCTGGAGGTGTTCAAAAGACAGGTTGATGTAGTGCTGGGAGGTCTGGTTTAGTGATGATGCTCCTTGTTTGTTGTGTGGGTGTCTATTTTTGTCAGTTGGGTTGACGGTTGGACAAGATGATCTTTAAGGTCCCTTCCAACCTAGAAGATTCTGTGATTCCGGACCAACCGGGCTTCCCGCTGGGAAATCTCTCCTCAATTTGAGAGCCATTTCCTGCAGGATTGCTGCTTCCCAACATCCACCTTCATCCAGCCACTGCCCAAGGAAGGGGTCCAGGCTCTTTGGCCACATTCAGACCACGTTCTGCCAGTTGAAGAACCCCCACTGCAGGTAGGAAGAGCGTGTCCTCGTTACCCCCAACAATCTGCCTGCCCGAACACCACCACTCCTGCTCCAAGAGGAGAATAAACTCCAGCATCTCCCCAATGGGATGCTCCAATTAGGGACTGGAGTTTTGGCTGAGCTCCTCCTCGCTGAGCCTGAGGCAAGAGCCTGCGACTCCAGTAACAATCAGGTTTCATCCACTTTCCCTCTAATTAGACGTTATATCAGCACACAGAAGTATGTCAAAGCAGCTTTATGCCTAGTCATCACCAGCTACCATTGCAAACAAGCTTCCTAGTTGATATACCCATATACATACACCACTCCTCAATATAAAATAGTATTAATTTAATCCAACCCGCTGAGTTAAAGGAAGGAGAAGCAGTGGAGATAAAAAGAAGCAGTGAAATATTTACCAAAAGGGGCATAAAGTACTTGAGACACTTGTACTGCCCTCCTCTGTAAAAAAGAGCTTATCCTCGAAGGGAAACCAGGCAATTATTTGCTAAATAGACATGGAAAAATCTGTATTTAAGAGGAGATGGGTCAGTTTGATTTCCAAAGAGTAGCTGAGAACATCTGCAAGGACAGGAAGAGGGAGCATAAACAAACATGTGAACTAAGAAGCCAAAATACACAGCGTGGCCAGTGCTTGTGATCCTACCATGAGAATAAGAGCATTTGGAGTTCTTCCCCGTTAAAAAAATAGGAACCAAAACCAACAAACCGTGAGGCAGCTGATTAAGTGTGTATTTCAGTTGGAAACATATTTAATGATGCAGTTGGAAAGGAAACCTAGGAACAAGTGAAGCACAAGCACAGACTTCACACACTAAAAGGCATAAAATCTACCAGTTTTCAAGAATCTCACCCCAACATACGTACACCCTAGGAGAAGCTTGGACATGAACATAAGATTGTAAAATTTGGAGTTTAAGACCTTGCTTCCAATTCTGATTTCTTCTCTAATACATATTTGACAAAGACCCTTCTGCCTTACACTGCTGAACGTGAGGAGGAGGAGGATCTCTGCAGCGATGAAGAGCGGTGTCTCACCTTGTCTGTTGCCCTGGAGCTGGACAAACCCAGGTCCCTCACCTGTCACAGCAAAATCAGGTGCCCACATGCAGCCGAGTCTCACGCAGGTCCCTCAGACACACCAGGTCAGCAGCAGTTATGGGTCCAATGGTCTTCTGGACGGCGAGTGCATGGAGTTAAAGCATTCTCCAACCCAAATACTATCAAGGAACTAAGAGTTTGGGGATACAAGCTGCCACTCAAATCATTGAGTTTCATGCTCTAGATTCCATTTTACTCAAATTTATACAATTGTCTAGGTTGGAAGGGACCTTTCAGATCATCAAGTCCAACCATCAACCTAATACTGACAAACCCACCACTGACCCATGTCCCTCAGCACCACGTCTGCCCGGCTTTTGAACACCTCCAGGGATGGTGACTCCACCACTGCCCTGGGCAGCCCATTCCAATGTCACTCAGGTTATTTTTTCTTACTACAGCAAAGGCAAGGATATTTTCCAACTGCCCATCACCTCTCCAGCTGCTCTCTGACCCCTCTTCACTGGCCACCTGGACCAGCCTGCCCTAAAATCCCATCGGGTTGGACAGTGGTCTGTCTGGAGAGCTCAGACACCCAAGGGCACACACGAGTTACACAGACATGGTTACACTATGTTTTTATATACATAATTTACATTCTGGTTATGTTTATAGTGTAACACAGGGCACAGCACAGGTTTCACCACCATCTGGCCACTGTGCTCAGCAAGTCAGGAGACTGTCCAGGGCTGCAAAGAGCATTCAGACCAAATGCTGAGGATGGAAAGCTTTCCCTCCACTAATCCTGTGCCTCAGTTGTCCTTCCTGGGTCCTTGCATGGTCACAGCATCTTCCCCTAGGAGCTGCAAGGTACGGTTTGGAACATCAGGCTGCTCTATGCCACAACATACTGGGGCCACCACTGAGAAGTCAGCTTTCTCACTGCCCCACACCATCTTCTCTTTGCTAACCCAAGGCAGAGGCAGCTCCCAAGACCACAACAACCTGACACAGGGCCAGGGAAGCAGGTAGCTGGTTGTGCAATTCCAGTATTACACACAGTTGCAACCCAGCACTACCAAGAGACAGCAGAAACATTTTGGGGTAGAGCCAGAGAGGAGAGGGAGACAGGACCCACAGGGAAGCCCAACTGCTCGCTCCTCCCAGCCCCATGTGCCAGATCCCAAGCCCTGCTTCATCCTTTGCCATCCAGCTCAGGTTCTCCAACCTCCTCACTAAGGATGGTGGTAACACAGGGGTTAAAATAATGCAACTCACCTGCACGAGTTAGATAGAGTCAAAGTTATTTGGCTCAAAACTTCATCTATGTCCTTGGCTTCTAGTTAAATTAAGATTGCACGGAGTAAGGTAGATATCGAGACATTATTAAAGGTGTCCATTGCATTCAGAGCAATTCCTGCAGAAATGTATGGATTTGCCATACATTGATGACATCATCTTGATGACAGCTTTTTTCAAGGCAATTCTGGGTAAGAAATGTCGCTGTGTTTTAAACACACACTGCCATGCAAGGCAGCTGCACTGACCTTTGCCCACTGCCGTTCTGGGGTCCTTCCCATGACTGTTTGCACTTTTTGGACTGGGTTTGGATTTCTGCTGCCCTCTGAGGACACAGCACAGAGCAACACAGTGCAGATCTGCACAATGCAGCAGCACCTCACTGCTACCAGCTGAGAGGTGGCATAACTGCTGGCCTGATGCCTGCAGAATCATAGAACCATAGAATGGTTCAGGTTGACCTTAAAGATCATCCAGTTCCAACCCCCTGCCTTGGGCAGGGACACCTCCCACCACACCAGGTGGCTCCAAGCCCCCTCCAACCTGCCCTTCAACCCCTCCAGGGATGGGGCAGCCACAGCTTCTCGGGCCAACCTGGGCCAGGCTCTCACCCCCCTCCCACCAAACAAGTTCTTCCCCACAGCTCAGCTCCATCTCCCCTCTTGCAGGGTCCAACCCTTCCCCCTCCTCCTAGGGCTCCCCTCCCTCAGCCAGAGTCCCTCCCCAGCTTTCCTGGAGCCCCCCTTCTTGAGGGACTGGAAGGGGCTCCAAGGTCTCCCCGGAGCCTTCTCTTCTCCAGGCTGACCCCCCCAACTCTCTCAGCCCCCCCTCCCAGCAGAGGGGCTCCAGCCCTCCCAGCATCTCCGGGGCTTCCTCTGGCCCCACTCCAACAGCTCCATGTCTCTCCTGTACCCAGCACAGGAAGAGGATGGGAAGCCTGGGACCACTAAGGCCTGGGGCAGCTCACAGGGCTGGAAGAGGCTGAAAGCCTCCAGGAGAACAGAGAGGCCCCCGAGCCCCCAGCCACACACCAACCTGTCAAAGCTTGGGGTGCTTTGCCATCTGACGGGCCCTCCGCCCCCGAGCCCCCAGCCACACCCCAACCAAGCTTGGGGTGCTTTGCCATCTGACGGGCCCTCCTCTTCTGAACCTCAAGAAGAGGTTTGAGGCTCAGCACCCAAGGCTGCAGGAGGACCGGAGGTAGTGGGAGGGTACCCCTGCGTGGGCAGGGGGCAGGCCTTGTTATTTTGCTCTTTATGATAAGAGGCAGAGCACATTTTTTTGCCTTCCCACACAAATCCATAGCTGTACGACTGCCAACACTTTATCGCTTCCCATTTCACTTTTTTTTGGGGGTTTATTTTAAACTTTGCCCAAGGTTACATTCAGCAAAGATTTCTCTCTCGAAATACAGCATTAAAAATACTATCACATTAACAAATGGAAATTGCATTAAAATCCTGCTTGAAATGACATTCCTTTTCAGAAGGAAGCCCCAGCCGAGCAGAAGAGCAGCAAAACTTTTGCCCCACGTCCCTTTGCAGGTGAAGCACGTTGCAGGGGTCATCTCAGGGGCTGGACTCATGACTTTCTGCAGATCAATGGCTCCTCACGGGAGGCAAACTCCATGTACCCCCATCTGTCACGCAGAGCAAGCCTTTCTCAAGTGGCCTTGAATCTTGACAGTGAGTATAAACAAGCCTGGGACAGCTGGGGACCTCCTACATCAAGTACAAGCTGCTACAGTCACCAACTCGCCATCCTCTCTGAAAAGCACCAAAACGTTTCAGAAAGAGCCTAAGTGGCTGTTGAACTCACCCTCTTTTTCCACCCAACCTGCTATTTTAAAGCTGTGTATCTCATGACTAAAAGCCTCCTAATTCTCAGTCGCAGTTTATTTATGGCCTCATAATATCATTTTCTTTTGGAGATCACCATCCTTTTAAGTTAAAGGATTTTTTTCTCCTCCCTTGTATGATATAATCTATATACATATTTCAGCTAAAGGATTTTTTTCCCCCCTTGTATGATATAATCTATATACATATTTACAGAGCATCCTAAGCACATCTCTGTCCCCCCTGCAGCTGCTCAGGGATGGCTGACAGGGCCTCTTTTGCAGCTCCTGTGTCCAGAAAACCTACCACACTTGAGAGCAGCAGCTGTTTGTTATGTGGCAAGACTCTTCCAGATCATCCTTCACTGAGGCTAATGACTCTGGAAAGATCCCCGGGGAGGGAGCACTTTACTGCCAACGAGCCCCATTAAGTATCCAACAACATCCAGCAAGAAACAGCAGAACATTATTTTTTTTTAATTATTTTTTTCCAAGTTGGCCGTAACACAGAGAACATGACAGAGCATATGCTGTATAAATGATCTGCCCGCAATTCTCTGCACTTATTTTGGTGGCTGTAACAAAATGCAGCTACTTCCAGGAGAAGTAACTTAACTTGGGATCACCAAGTAATACGAAAGCGCTGCTTTTACGAGGGCTGCCCCACACATCACTTATCACAGGGGAGAAAACAACTGCAAGTACCTTTCAAATACTGACACGCGCTACCGGCACGACAGACTTCATTTAGGCTGTGGTTTCGCGCTGCTGCTCGGCTGAATTAATGGCCTGTTGCTGCTGAAAACAGATCTCTCCCCCAGCTTCCAAGCCTGGATCCACAGCGAGCTGATGCGGGGAGTGAAGCTGGAAGGAAACTATCTGTAGTGAGAAGGAAGGAATCAGATACGTATCAGCACAAAAAAAGATCAGTGGGAGCACGACGCCGGGAGCAAAACCTTTCCTTTGCAGCACCAGCTTGACATTCTATCAGTTCGGCTCCAATGCACAACCACACTCTAAATTTAGAGAGCTTTAGAGCCATAAAGCTCTATCTCACGTCCATTATTCCTCTCCCAACACAAGAATGAGCCGTTCTATTACAAATGCTTTTAGAGGACTGTCGCGCTCTCCACCCTACAGGAGCGCACATCAATCGCGGATAAAGAGGTTCAACTTTTGAATATAGACAAAAGCTAATGGTGGTGAAGGACAGGTTGCCCGGGGAGGGAAATGATCATAGGTTTAGGAGGAAAGGGGGAAAAAAACCCTACAATTTACCTGTGCTGAGGTCACTGCTCATTAACGCTATGAAGAGAATCATTTCACATGTTATGAATTATGCTGCTCTTGGCTTACTCCCTCATTCTCCAGCTCAGGCAACATCCACGACCTTTTCACACACACCATCTAATGGGAACACTTTGAATTAAAATGGATATGAGAAAAAAACCTGGGTGAATAAAATGGACATTAAAAAAAAAACCTGGGGGCCTCCATTTAAGCAAGAAAAAAAACATCTGGAGATGGTTTTTGAGTTTCACCACTTACTTCTCTAAGTCAATCTCTGCATTTCCACCTTCTCCAGAAAAAGGAAAGCCTCTCTGAAAACAAGTCTCCAGGCTGTGCAGGCAGAAGACATGGTTGTTTTCTCCTGCTGATATTTCTCTCCACTCCCTGTCAATTTGGCATTTCCAACAGACTTTTTAAAAGCTTTCCCATTCAGGCCGCGCTCTGTTGTAGGAAGTTTCTGGAGAGAGTGAACTGTGTTCAAGGCAGTCACATTAAACTTTTAATTTTGGCTATTAGAGCTCAGCGTTGAACAGCAAGTAGCCAATTTCTGTCCCTTTTTTTCCCCCCTCTAATCATGGCTTGAAAATATGCAGCTATAAATACACACTTCTTTAAAGATTTTTTTTACTCTATTTCAATAAAATCCAACATCAGACAGCAATATATCAGTGCTATCTTCTATCAGGGCTCTTTTTCCACACACTTTCAAATCCTCTGCTAGTATCATTGATAAAATAAACTAATAGTAGGTATTTAAAAGTGCTTTAGTCTAAAGGTTCAAGCTTGAAAGAACCTACAACTTGTTGAGAGAGAACAACAAACCCCAACTTCAACCAGAAAGGCTAAGACATCCAATTTTAGCTCAAATGAGCTCAAACTTCAGCTCAAATGAGAATTTGTCAATTCTCCCTCCCTTCCTGCTAAAGATCCGAAACTGTGTGGTTCCAGTCCCGCAGACTGACACTTCATCTCACTCTTACAGCAAGATCTCAGAGGGGAAAGCATATAGAAAAACAAAGACACACTTGACTGGCAAACCCGAGAGTGCCGGTATAAATTAGCTCCCCAGGGACCTAACGAAGGTTTCTTTTCCTCCTCAAAGGCATCAGCTCCGCGATGCCTCACGGTGAGCACTCCAGACAGAATTAAAAGGATGCTAAATCTGTCCACGGGGAAAGGCAGCAGCTGGATCAGCAGGATGAAGCAGAGGATCACGTAGAAGCTGGGAGTGGGAAGGGAAGATGTGCATCCTCCTTTCCTTAGGGGCAGTTTGGGCACAGCAATGCGTTCACCTTCCACCCCTCCCAGCTTAAATCTCTCCTGAAAATGATCTCATAGAACCTGCCTTGTAAGATCTGAAGTACAGCCCAGAAAAATCTATATTGTCCAGAGCAGCAGCCACCACTGGACACTGGGGTTGAGGCACCATGCAACACCTCTGAACTCATTCCAGATCCAGACCAACTTCACACCAGCTTTCAAAATCTTCCCCCTCTCTTTTTGACAGCATAAATACTAACACACAGAACAATAAACCAACTCTTCATGTGATTACTAACAAAGATTCAAGTCTGAAGTGAGTTTTTCTGCAGCACTGTGTAATGCAGGTCCTGGCTACACCTGCTCACAGAGGCAGAAGTGAAACCCATCCTGCCCAGGATGCTTTCCAGTGAGGAAAGACCCTGCTCACCCCTTCCTCACCGCTCTGCACCAAGATTTCCTCTTCTAAAATTTTAAGCATCATCTTCACAGTGAGATTCCCACCACTTCCACATCAGCCTTTCTGCTGCCTGTGGGAGGTAAAAAAAAAAAAGTCTTGGCTTGCTTTTAGCTCCTATGTCATTTTGGAGGAGGTAAGAGAAGAAAGGACTGTAAGAAATCATTATCCTCCAGACAGCAGCAGGTCTGAGACCCACCGAGTGCAGGAAGCACGTGACAAAAACATCTCCAGAAGTGAAAAATTTAATAACCTTGTTATTATTTTCGGAAAAATAACAACACTGATTCCCACTCTTCCTTTGATTTGCAACAGGAGGAGGAAGGAGTGTGAAGGAGGGAGAAACAAGTTGTTTAAACAACAACAGCTGTTACATCAATACCGGCGTAATGGAGTCGCCAGCATCCTGTTCTTCTCAGAGCAGTCGCTGTTTAAGCAAGAGCTCTGCCTTTTGAAGAGGGCTTTCTAACCTCAAACACGAACCTTCAGCTATATTTTCCTCCTAATCAGGAGTCAATTATCCCGCTGAGCGATGACAGAACAACTCCACCAAGTAAATCCTTTTCATATCAGGGCCTTCTGTGATCAAGTTGCACAGGAACCTTCCTGGCTCCCACAAAAGCAAGGAGGGTTTCACTCGGGCTTCCCACAAGTGTCCCCAGGGGCTCCTCTCCAAACTACCACATGAACCCCTGGTGTGGAAAAAGCTCCAGCTGACACTGAGCTAAAACACTTTTATCCAAACTGAAATTTCACCCATCAATTTGACACCGTGAGCTAAAGCACTTTTATCCAAACTGAAATTTCACCCATCAATCTTTTCTCAAGTCTGAGGCTATCTAGAAAGTGTTTAGGTCCATCTGTCTACAGATTTGACTCACAGAAGCGAGTTAATGCTACTGGCAAACATTCCCTACTTCCTAATCCTTTCTACAGTAATGCAAACCTCCTGGAGAGTCCCTTTAATACTTTTTTTAACCACTTCGAAATAGCTTTATTATACTAAATAATTATTGCACCACAAGTAAGTTTAAATCTGTTCTCAGGCTTTGTACCTCCAAGTATTCTTGTCTCCAGCCCCATTCCCTCCCTCAGTGACAAAGTCCAGATATACTTAAATTGCTTCCAACAGAGCAGGCTCTCAGTACCCGCTTTTGGAGAAATGAATGATAGTGAACTCAGGAGAAACTGAGGGAAGCCAGAAGTTCTTAAATCAAACTGCAATCTGGCCAGTCCCCAAGGTTACTAACGCCATTTTTACGACAGAATCTTTCCATGAGCACAAAGGGTCAAGGCCTCTGCTTTGAGGGACAACTACCCAGAAGCTGATGTTCTCCAGGAACTCTTACCCTCTGGCTGGCACAGACACACTCCTCAGGAGCTGAAGCACCTCCTGAACTGCTACAGGTCACTGCTACAGTTCCTGGGGTGCTCGATGGCAGAAAACAGAGCAGAGCAAAGGAATCATCAGGCCAGATCCAAAGAGGTTTGGGTTTGTCTGACTACAGGGAGGCATCTACTGCAGGCCCAACTCCTTGGCCTCCATCCAGCTTCCTAGGTGATCCATCACCCACACACAACATCCTTTTGGCAAATCTGGATGCAATTTGAATTTGGACTTACTTGCCTGGCCAGGACACAGGTTAGAGCCAAGGCAACCTTTATTTTGCAGAGAAAGTCCTGTTTCATCAGGACTTCCAACTCATGCTGGCAGTAGCTCTAGGAAACTGGCCCAGCAGGACACCTGGCCTCCAGGGACACGGTTTCTGATCAGCTGCTGTTATCTCCAGAGCAGAGAACACGTTTTCAGCAAGAGGTCCCCACAAACCATGCTTGTAAATAAGCATGAAGGAAAACACCTGGCCTCCAGGGACACGGTTTCTGATCAGCTGCTGTTATCTCCAGAGCAGAGAGAATGTTTTCAGTGAGAGGTCCCCACAAACCATGCTTGTAAATAAGCATGAAGGAAAGGTTGGCAAAAAATAGTCTCTCGCAGAGAACATGTGAAAAGCCTGATGATCCTCTACTTCAACACAAAAACTGAAGCTCCCAGTTCAGTAACTCTCTGCTGATTGATCTCTGCTGCTTCAAAAGTATCAGTGAATGTTTACCTCTGCTTCAAAAGGAAGTCCCACATGATACTTCTGAACAGGAATGATCAGATTCTCCTTTTTGGATGGGAGCACAAGAGAGAGGAGCAGAGAGAAACCAGTCTTGAGCCTTATCCCTGTAGCAGAGAGACCAGGAAAAATATAGATGGGGATCTGCCCAGATGCCTTTCCAGGAGCAGTTCAGGAATGAACCCAAGAAACAACCTGGAGAAGAGCAGCAGCAGGAGGGCTAGAGCCACAGCCCAAGAGGGGATGGCTGAGCTTTGTTATTTAATACTGAATAAATAAATAAATAAATAGCAACACCATGAGAATAGGAGGGAAGAAGAGTTGCATACCTGCGTTAACACATTATGGAGGATCTTGCTTGGGACCTGATGGTTTTAGCCTCACTTGAGCACTCTTTCTCTAACCTGCCATGGGATTCAAGAAGAACTGTAAGCAGCAAAGAAATAAACATACAAACAGTGACTTATTCTGCCTAAATATGAACCAGTTCCTGGAAGGGAAGGGAGGAGAACAGAACCCGAACTGATATTACAGGCTTAGCAAGCGGGAGCACTTGAGCACATACTGCTGGCTTTGTAATTCTGCCACAAAGGCAGCCTGTTACAGCTCTACCATGACAGCATTGTCCCACGCAGCCTCGAGTCTCAATTTCAATGGCTGTATTAAATGAAAAAGTCCCCTGGGTGATGGTGCTAGTTGGCTTTTTGGAGCTCCCCATTTATAGCACGCTGCTTTCCAAGCGTCGCTGGACCCCAGCAGGGATCCCGACGAGGTCTCCAAACCTTCCCTCACTCCAAGCTAACACCTGAGGTTTCCCCTACGTGGAGTCTCTCCATCACAAGATATTTTCCTGGACAGGACAAAAATCCAACACATAAGTCAGCATTTAACAAGCCCTTTCCTTGCTGGCTATATTGTTCAGTCAATGTACTAAAAAGAAATAAAATATAAATAAATAGACACAGTGTTTTAGTGCTGTCCAGGAAGAGCTGATCCCTCTTTCAGAGGGATCGATGTCTGGCACATTCACACCCTCTTAGAATTGCCTGGCCAAAAATAACGCTGAAACCAACAGGAGAAACAGCCAATTTGGCTGTTCTTATCCCAACCAGATTAAAAATTACTCTCAATTTACTATCTTGCTAAGCTACATCTGAAATTGTTACAGTAGGCTGTCTGTGGGCTGGCAAGCAAGCTGCATGCAACTTCACCTAAGAATGGGTAAAAAGAAGAATGAGAAAGAACCATAAAAAATATATATATATTATATATGAAGAAGGCAAGGAAAGAATGAAAAAGCCTTGTGCCAAGAGTCACTCACTTTGAACAAGCTGGGCCTGGGACACCCTGGGTAGTGACAGACCCCAGATCAACCTATGGTTTCTGGGTGTATTTCTCTCCTCCTTGTGCCCCCTTGGATTCAGGGCTGTGTGGCTGTGAAAAGCTCAGTGTGCCCAAGGTGACACGTCTTGGCAGACCAGGTGAGGCTTTAGGGACCTGGTGTTTTATTACCAGTGTCTAAACAAATCTGTGCAATGAAAGGATTGTACGGTTCTTGACATACTTTCCTGGGTGCAGCAGCAACACCGGCTCCTCCAGGAGAAAGCTGCTATGAGGACTTGGTCAGCCCACACCTGTAGGTCTAATTTACAGACCTGTGATACCATGGACTGGCACAAAGGAGTTGCAGGGCTTTTGGCATGGTACTGGTAAGGCAGAAGTGGTCACCACACCCTAACAGTGATCAACATGGGCCCCTGAAACAAGGAGGTGGCTGAGGCAGAGAGAAGCCAGGTCCTTTGGCTTCTCTGAACAGAACAAAAGCCACCAGCAGAGCACAGACTGGCCCGAATTAGTGTGGGGGTTCTTTGGTTTTAAAAGCAGGAAGGAAGCACTGGGGAAGGTGGCAGAGAGGAAAGAGGCAGAAAAACCCAGTGGGAGGAACAGCCACGGAGCTGGGAGGTGTGGGGGAGCCATGCCCCGGGACTCGAAAGATAAGCCTCAACACAGGGGGAGATTTCTCTGGGTGATCCATGGAGCTCTGACTCAGTGCTGAGGAAGAGGAAAACACCCAAGTGTTTTCACCTGAGCTGAACTGAGGCCTCCGTTTCCCAGGCTGTCCCCAGGGCAGGACTTTAACCACCCTTGTGGGAGCTGTGATTCACCTCAGGGCAAAGCCACGGATATGAGTCAGGGCAGATAGACAAACCACAGAGTTGTCCCAGCCCCAGGCATGTCAGTCTGCAGGCCAGCACTGGATATTAAAGACTTTTAAAATGTTGCATTCCGGTTCTACTTTTGGGAAGCCACACAGCACTAATAAAACAAATATCACTTACACAGAACACGGGGGAAGGAGGGGCAGGCCTTTCCCTTGCAGAACCAGTACCTGTTTGATGACACTGATTTCTATTTATCTAAATAAGACTAATTGCCTCTATTGATATCATTTCCCCTCTTAACCAATGGAGAGGGGAAGGAGGTTTAACAGCCAGAGTGTTTCTTGTCCCCATTTAGAAGATGCAGTGCATGCCATCAGCCACTTAGTTTCATGAAACTGCTGCAGGATACAAAGATACAGCTCATATCCAGGCTGACAGCTTTAGCACGAAGCCACACAAGGTCTGCCAGGGCTCCTTGTTAAATACTATATTGTTCTAGTGACTCAGTTGTTCAGAGCTCTTCTGATAACATCTTTAGATTAGACACAAACTTCAGCTTTTTAGAAAAAAAAATAGGTGTATGGCTCATTATTACATGGAGCATACAAAATTCCTAGTTTCTTTTTTAGGGCTATAAATAAAAGAGATCTGAAGGAAAAGGACAGGTCCTCAGAAACCTAATGGTTCTTTCAAGCTTCTAATTAGTGGGACTAAGAATATTCAAGAGGAGAAAAAAACCAGATATGCACCATGACCAGAAGTTACCATCAAAAGGAAAGAGGACAGAAGAGTAGTGCAGATGGTCAAAGACATGGAGCATCTTCTGTAAGGACAGCTGAATTAATTAGGATGTTTTCATCTGGAAAAGAGACCTCTGACAGGGGACACAGTAGGGATCTACAGAACCCAAACCAGCGTGGAATTGGCAAACATGCAAACAACAATTCCCTGAACAGGAGCTTATTACAGTAAACTAGTTGGCAGCAGGTTCAGTTACCACAAGGAGGTAGTTCATCACACAAAGTTATAGTTAAACTTTGAAACACCAGAGGCCAAAAGCCCACGTGGGTTCAAATAAAAGCTAAATAAAATGATGTGAGATGAAAGCCGTTTCTACTGGCCACTGCTGGAGACAGGAGAGTCCTCTGGCCTCCCACAGCTCAAGTGTTTGTCACATTCTGAGTTTTTAATGAAACAAGCAAGAGTCTATAGCATCTTCTGAGAAGAGCAGCAGCTTTTCATTCACATCCCTTGCTGCCCACTGCTCCTCAGGAGGACTGCAGGCAGGAGGAACAGGCAGCACAAATCCTCCTTGCGATACCAAACTAACTGCTCTTACTTAACCTTCTTAATTGCAATTATAAGCAGACAAAACCCACACAAGCATATACACAGCTAAGCCTGGTGCTCGCACAGGAAGCATCAGACCTACACTCACGTTCAAACAGATGATGCCACATCCTCATAGGAAGGGACCTGCAACACAAGCTCCCTACAATACTTAGTTTTGCTACCAAGGGAGAAAGCCTCAGGTGATGCTTGAAGATGAGTCTCCTGAAAACATTTTTATATTCCAGTCGCAGCCCAGTTATTTAGATATTTAGTGCCACAGAGAGGGTTTGCCTAAGAATGCCTTGTTAAAGACTCCCCTGAAACAGGGTGTTTTCCCATTCTGTTTGATGGCAATCATAGACCACGTTTCCAGCATCTCTTCTGTTCCAGCTCTCTGCCAAGAACAGCCCTTCTCTCGGCGATCTCCTACTGACCTCGGTTCATACATGCAGTCTTCTTGCTTTAATCACAGACTTCTGCCCTACAAAAGGACTCCAAACCTGAAATCCTTGTCTCCTACGTTCATTCTTCCAGCCATCAGGCCCGCCAACGCGTAACAGCTTCTGAAGGTCACTGCTGAGCCTGCTGCACATGACACTCGTCGTAATAGATGTTCTACAGGCCAAATTATGCCCTCGGGGAAGCCTATGCAGCCTCATGGCCTTCCACGGATTGCACAGCTGTCAGGCTGCAACTTAGTACATTCTCCTTAAGATATGCAAGGAGAGAGAGAATTCAATGGTATCGACTTATTTTAGCTACTGAAGTCAGCAGATCTGACTCTAAACACACATTGGGATTAGATCTGTCGATTAAGACCATGGCACGATGGCACCGTTGGTCAATAAAAGCATCTTTTGTTCTTCACACGACCTCTCTGCTCCTTCCAGTTTTATTCTTCACCACCCTGTCAATTCCAGCTCTGTACCAGCTGAGGAGAGTCCCCTCTGCGTCTGGCACACAGCAAAAGGAGGGTAAAAAGACTGCTCTGAACCCAGAATATAACAAGCTAAATCAGTGAGCTACTAGGTAGGAATAGACCATCTCAACCAAGGGCATCCTGAAATGGTCAGATATAGGGAAGTTAAGAAGCCACAAATACATAAGCCTTTTTCTCCATCTTGTACAGGAGCACAGGAATTCTCTGCCCTGCTCCCAGGATGTATTTAAACCAACCTGATGACACAATCCAGTCTGAAAGCCCATTATTTCGTCCTCGTCTTTTGTTAACGAACAGCTTCAGTTCTTAAAATTCATCATCCCACCTTATCCTTAGGGGAGCTAAGGACTGTTAAAGACACAGAATTGTGCAATGGTGGCAGTCAATGGGCACAGCTCCCACACTCACCTGCTGGGGCCGTGCCTGCATTTCACACCCAGAAGCAGAGTCTCCTCCCAACTTCCAAAGGCCTGCACCAGATGGACCAGGACAATCCAAGGAACATTCTAGTTCTAGAACTTTAGCTAGTACTTTCTAGCAAAAGTCCCTCACAGTAGCCAGTTTCAAAATATTTGTAGACACCTCGTAAAGCACAGCCTTGTTACTACAGCCCATTAGCATGCATGCAAGTTATTTTAATGTGTAAAAATTCCCCATGAAATAACGATTTTCTCCTCTACTTTCAGAAGAAAAACCCCACCATCCTTACCATGAACTGGGCAACACTTTCCAGTTCTTTTTTTCTTATCCTTTCCAGCCCATAAGTCCAGCCAAGCCTCGTTTGCCTGATTTCACAGCACGCCTCGATGAGTAACCCCTACGTGTGCCGTGGCAGGTCCCTCACCCACTCTCCTTGCCAACCTCAACACCTTCAAGGAGGCTGGAAAAGAGGAGGTTCACCTTTGCTCTCCTGACCCTAGAGCCTCCTCACAGGAAACCACACATGACACATTGCTAAATTATGTGGCAACACCTTTAGTCTTCATTCCCCACAGCCTTGAGCAGGTACCAGCCACGACTGCATCAATTCTCGGCTCTGCTGAAACGTGCACGCTACTGGAAGGGGGATACAAATAAAAATTTATCACTTCAGATAAAAGGAGCTGGAGCTGTCAACATCCACTTCTCCCAAAACAAGAGTTAAGCCAAAGGAGCCTATATTTCCAGGACAACGTTGTCCAAGCACGCAGACCTAATGCTGCTCAAATTCTAAACCAACACCAGGCACAGTAGAAAAATCTTTTTCTTGAAGTGTTAAGGTACTCACTGTACAAGGTGATCAACTGGAAAACTGGAATCTGTCCTTCTTCTGTACCAAACTCTCTACTCATTTGTCTGGAGCCTATGAGAGAGGAAAAAAGTTGTAAATATAGACAAAGTAACGAAAAAATTTATTTATTTTTTTTAAATAACAAAGTAGGCCAGGTAAGCAATGTGAAACAGACACAGACACACCCCCACAACACCGAGGTCAAGAACTGAAAGAGCTCACAAAGCTCACAGCAAAGTCTCTTCAGCAAATGCTGTGAGGTTTGAAAACAACCATGGCACCAGCTGCCTCTGGAGGGTCTCGAGAAGCTCAGGCCTGACCCAAACCAAGAATAAAGCAAGTTATTTATATAAGAGAGTAGCAGCAATGGCTACACAAACCCCATTACTACAGAGACAGTGAATCACAGTTCCTTTTGACACATGCTGATCACCAAGGCACCATTACACACATGGTCAAGAGTATCACACAGGAAAACAAATTTCTCCTCACTGGCCACAAAAACTACTTTATCAAGGGGTTAGATGGGACGTGATCTAGTGTGTACCAAGGAAGTTCCTTTAATAGACTTGCTGTTTCAACACACTTTATCCCTTTAATAAGGAGCCACTGAACTTCTGCTTAAACCCATTTTGATTAAGCAAAAGATTACCCACGGAATGGCGCCGGGATGCAGACAAAAGGAAAACCTATTGCTAGACATACATGTTAGTATACATCACGTACAGACCAATTATGCTTCAGGGAGACATTAAATCCCCGTTCAATTAATAGAGACACCTCTTAAGATGAGCATTAAATAATTCCCTACGATGTAGCAAGACAACCAGCTACTTGAGTGAATTGGAATAGAAATAACTCCACAGCTCTCCATCAACAAAATCCCCGTCAAAACTTGCCCTTAAAACAACAAGAGGTCAGTAAGGAGGGATTGGGGGCAGAAATGCTACTACAGCAGTGCTATTGTATGCTTATATTAAAGACTCCTCATCAGAAAATTAAATGAAATGGATGCCTTTCATGTTTATCAATAACAGAGCTAATGGTTTTTATGTAAATGCCATTACTTTCAGGCAGATCTGCAAGAGACGCGAGCCATATAGCCCCATCTCCCCTTGCAAGCGACTCCCCTTCAGGCAGCCAATCTAAATGCAAATTATAATCAAATGGCAAAACCAGAAGTTTTCTGGGTGATACCGAAACCGTAAAACCAGGGACAAAGCGTACCTATCTGAGAAGGTCTTCTGGAAAGACCTGATGATCTCATGTTGCTTCTTCATCCCGAGCGTACATAAAGTATAATTTGGTTCTCATTTACAGCCATTATTATTTACCTCTACAGCAAAGAGTCTCATCTTCTCCCATTCTACTGCCCTCGGTGTTAAAACAAGGCGGGGGAAGTTTTTCTACCGAGTTGTAGAGAGAAGATAACTCTCAGAGATGTTACACCCACAACAGGAGCACGGCATCAGCAAGGATATTAAATCAGAGCAATAACAAAGCCCCGCTTGGTCCTTGCGGAACAAATGGCACTTGTGCATTTTCAAGGGGAAATTTCTCCTTGGAACAGAGTTGTTTGTGTCAGTCGGAGGGAGAAGGTGGTATCGCAGGATGGTTATTAGAAGGCAGAGATATAAAACTGTTGACAACACGAAGAGCACCATTTTTTTGTAGCATAAAAGCTTTTTTGAAGAACACTTAAATCCCGACCCCTACCTGGAGCACGTATCGAGTCAAGTGCTTTGTCGGCACTGATTAAAACAAGGTACTAATGGAAAAATCTGAAAAGAACTAATATTAGAGACCACACTGTTCAGTAAGTAGAATGCACAGAGGAGAAACTAATGATTAAAATGAAGCCCAAAAATCTCCCAACTTGACTCTGGCACAAGTCTGTAAGTGAGTCTCGGAGGGGACTGGCTCGAACTGCCACAAGCAGCTACAAACACCAAAGCTACCACTCCCAAGAGGGGCACACGTCCCTGGAGGGATGCAGCCAATTAACAATACAGCTCTATACACGCTCGTTACACGGGTGAAGAGCTCAGCACTTTGTATGTTTTGAAAGCTCATACTACAGGAACAGTCATAGAGCAGAACCTCGCTAATTAACATTAATAACCCAGAGACCACTTCTGCAAACGGCTGGATTTTGTGAATCAGCCAGCGAGAGGACAAGCTGGGAAGCAGAGAGACAAGGCAGCCCAGCAGGGCCCTGCCTCCCTTCTTGGGGTATCTCTAGTTCAATAATTTATCATTGTGCCTCAACGTCTACGAGTGAATGTGCAGCCTATGAATAAAGCACCTCTCATTATGCAAGGCCCTGCTAAATCTGATTAGTAGGGTTTGCCTGCCAAGCTGAAGAGGTCATTACATTAAAAAATACATCCCAGACTACCTTCTCTCAGAAACTTTTCATGTAGGCCAGTGTTTTGGAGAACTCATCGACCTTTATCAGCTGTTCTGACATCCTTCATGGTTAAACAATTACTCACAGACCTACTGTTTTATACACCAAAATACTGCCTTTCAATCCATGACCACAACTTGGAATTGCTAAGGGTCACTCTCCACCTCTTCCTCTATAACCCTGGTAAAGCAAGTCTTGGTGTGTAGCCAATGGTGGGTCTTCTCTAGGAAAAGGAGACTGAGGCCCCAATTTGGAGCTTGTCACCACGCTGACCACATGTGGGATCAGCTTGCAAGCGGTGAGAAAAAAGCAGCAGCCCTTCCAAAACAAGCCCATCTTTTCTTTTCCCCCCAATTCGGACATTTCAGCAATGAGTTTACAACACAACCCGTGAACAGATGTCCTGCCAGAAGCAGCAGCACTGGGCTACAAATAAGCATTCAGGCCCAGCAACTCAGGGAGACAATGCTGCTGCTCCACAAGACACGTTGTGGAACCACAAAGCATCGGTGATGGTGTCCCTCAGCCACCCATGATTTCACACCCAGCCACCATAGAATCATAGAATTATTGTGGTTTGAAGGGACCTTAAAGATCATTTAGTTCCAACCCCCTGCCCTGGGCAGGGACACCTCCCACCACACCAGGTTGCTCCAAGCCCCCTCCAACCTGCCCTTCAACCCCTCCAGGGATGGGGCAGCCACAGCTTCTCGGGCCAACCTGGGCCAGGCTCTCACCACCCTCCCACCAAACAAGTTCTTCCCCACAGCTCAGCTCCATCTCCCCTCTTGCAGGGTCCAACCCTTCCTCCTCCTCCTAGGGCTCCCCTCCCTCATCCAGAGTCCCTCCCCAGCTTTCCTGGAGCCCCCCTTCTTTAGGGACTGGAAGGGGCTCCAAGGTCTCCCCGGAGCCTTCTCTTCTCCAGGCTGACCCCCCCCAACTCTCTCAGCCCCCCCTCCCAGCAGAGGGGCTCCAGCCCTCCCAGCATCTCTGGGGCCTCCTCTGGCCCTGCTCCAACAGCTCCATGTCCTTCTGCTGTCGGTGGCTCCAGAGCTGGAGGCAGCACTGGGGGGGGCTCCCCAGAGCAGAGGGGCAGAATCCCCCCCCGGCCCTGCTGGCCACGCTGCTGGGGATGTGGGGATGCAGCCCAGGGGGTGGGGGCTTGCTGGCACATGTTGCTGGTTCATGTTGAGCTTCTCACCCACCAACACCCCCATGTCCTTCTCTTCAGGGCTGCTCTCCATCCATTCTCCACCCAGCCTGACTCCAGCTGTCAAACCACAACCACGGTACATTTGCTGCAGCAGCGAGCCCAGCAACGTGCTCACAAACCAGAGCTGTTCCTGTAGGAAAGCTATTTCCTCCCAGAACCCAAGGTTCAAAATCAGGAGCAGAGTATCCATACACCAGTGCCCAGCAGCACCACACACACCCCAGCCACCACTCACAACATCCAACACCATCTTAACCAGCGGTGCCAGCAATAAAAGTTTTTTCTTCAGGTGGCAGAAACTTCCAACAATCACTTCAATTTTGCAATTCTGCCAAGGGAAAGAACAAAACTGGAAATAATTTCCCTTTGCAAACTGCTTCCGAATGATCCCTGTTCCTAGCTGTACAATTCAAGAGCAGGCTAAACTTACTCACCACTATAGTTTTGATTTTTTTTCCTTTCTCTCCAAAACAATTTCTATCATCACACAGTCTGTGGCTTTCCCTGCTAAAGGCAGGGGTTTTCCCTTTGCAGGAGCCCAGATTTCTTCACGCCAAAACGGTCTGTTCAGCAGCCTTTTCTTACCCCCTTTTGTGAGAGACTTCATGCTATGATGGATGTGTAGAAATGCAAAACACAAGTCCATGGAAAAAGAAACCAGTGTGTGAGGTGGTTTTGTCTTTAAAAAAAAGAGGGGCAGGAATGACTTATCGCCTCATTAAAGAGCTCCAGTCTGCATTTTTCTTATATATATTTAGACACCAATCGTTAAAAAAAAAGGGGGAAAAAAAAAGGAAAAAGGAGTTATATTCTTAACATACAGCCCTGGATCAGTCACATGGATATAAATGAAAATAGGCACAGCAGATTCTCCAAACACAGGCATGGAAATCGTTTTAATGGTGCACATGACCTAGAAAATTTCAAGTAATACCAATCCACACAAAGGTGTGACAGAATTTAGCTACGGCGGGGCTCTGTCTTGTCCCCATTCTCTTGCGTCACAGACACCTGTGTGTATCACAGATCCTACAGAAGACAATAAAAGGGAGAAAAAGTAACTCCTGCTCGCTCCGAACGCGCAGGAAGACACACTCACAAACCCTTTCAACCCTTCTTTCTAAGGAAAAGAAACTGTAGGCAAAAGGTCCCACTTTGAAAAGTCAAGTCACGCTGTATTCATTTTCTAGTGGAGAAACTGAGGCACAGAAGAGGCATATTCCACCTAAATTAATTTCCTATCTCGGTGATAAAACTGAGCTGGTATCTGAGCCATCAGCTTCTTCACTACTAAGTGTTTTCTCCAGGACTGCTGTAGCCCAGCATCAGCCCAGGCAGTTCCCTCCTCATGCTGAGGTCTCTACGCTGCAAGAAACGCTCAGCTCCAATAGAAAGCTTATTTCAAAAATCAAGAGTTGGTGTATACAATTCCGGCCTGCACAAACCACAATTTACCAATGTAAATGATACCTCCAAGGCTTAATGGCAACAATAAATTATGGCCAATGATATACGTGGACACTTGCACTGAAGAAAAGAAGGTGGCACACCCAGAGCAAGCATGTCTCACAACCACTAAACACACGTTTCTGGGCCGTCCGTGGGCAGCAATTGCTGTCCAGAATATTTTAACAGCAGAAACTGCACTGCTTGCTGTAGAAGGAAAAAAACAAAACACACAAACCACCACAACACAAAAAAATCTGAATACGTTCCTCCTCTTAGTCAAAGGCAAAACATAAAAATCAAGCAATATAATTATTTCCACACAAGAAGGAAAATAAACCCAAGAACACACACACACGGAAAGAAACAAGCCTCCAAAACTGGGTTTGCAAAATAGTTCAGGGGATTCTGTGCAGGGCTACAACCTCACAGCAGAAGTTGGGAAGAGCAAAAGCTACAGATGAAGCAACTTCAGGGCTGATGAATGCTGCAGATCCCATAAGCACTCACTCCTCTGCCCCTTTCACCATCCTAATGCTGGCTAGTTAAGAAAAAAACCCCAAAATTCCCCTCCTAGCATCCCAACAGTGGCAAGACTATGGTGATAGGTGCTGCCTCCACTTCTGCCCCCCAGTAGTCACTCATCTGCAAAAAAGCAGCACCCCAAAGCCAGCACAGAGCCTGCAATAGCGGATGCCCCAAATACTCCACGTCCTTCAGTGCGTGATCGAATCCCAGTTTGCTGAAAGTTACGCTTTTTGGAGTAGATTTAGTTACAAACAGAAAGAAAAAACGTCCTCAGCATTATGCATCAAGCACAAAACAAATCAAACCCCATCAGTGAATGCCTGTCCACCCACCTGCCCAGAGATACTCATCCACGGGAGGTGCACCCTCCCCTCCATCCCAAGAAGATGTATTCAGTGCATCCAGCCCAGTTTCCCCAGGCAGAGCAGTATTGGACCCCAAATCCTTGAAGGCTGCAGGCAAAGAAAACTTCAGCAGGAGCAGAAGCAGGCTCTCACCCCAATGTGCTTCCTCCAGAGAGCGGAAGCGCAGCTCGGACACACTGAGTCTTCACAGACAAGTAAAAGCACTTTAAGGAGGGCTTTTTTCCCCTCCCCTCACTTTGTTTTAAAAGGCTGAAGAATTTCCTCTGTGAATGCTCCCAATCGCGGCTCACGCTGAGTTATTTTTAAAAGCACAAGAACCAGATTTTCAAGACCCTGAATGAGGAAACGCGAAGCTTTTATTAAGCAATAATAGCCCAGACAATGGTCACAATTTCCCAAGGGTCTGAACACCGAAGCTGACAATAAGCTTTATTCCTCCACAAAACCCCCTTCACGGGGCTCGGAGGGTTGGCTTTGTATGATCTAGGCTCAAGTTAGAGAGTTAAAACAGAAAGGCCTGTAGTCGTTTGCAGTGTGATTTCCTCCACCAATGCATAGCAGAGGTACAAAATTCACTGGGAAAAGATCCTTTGTGCTATCCTTCCCTCCTTTGCTAGTCCAGTAAGATCCCTCCAAGCTTTGCTCCCAGGACATCACTCCATCTAGATGGACCTTTCCCTTGGGGAGGGATCACAGCTGACAAATTGGTCAATTTTTCCAGGGTCAGGGAAGTTTAACAAAGCACTTCGACTGCTATTTGAACCATCACACAATGACTCTCACTGAAACGGCCAGAGACACGCTTCAAACCTCAGATCTGCTACCACGGGGTATAATCAGATCCAGCCACTGCATCAGCGTTTCCTTTTCCTGAGGAAGAGGAGGAAGTTGCAACTACGAGGAGGTTGTACAGTCCCCAAAACTACCCAGCACCCAAGGGCTGGCCTTGCGTAAGGCACTTCTCATTCAATAAGGTGTTGTGGTTGGCCACAACGGATTACCATTCCATGTTAATGAGCTGCTCTGGCTCTCTCTATGGCTCACTGAAGCAGCAGGCACTTGTGGGGCACATAAAACTTGATTGGTTCAAGATGTCTATCAAGGACAAAACGAACCCTGCTACAGAAATGGTTGTTTTTCTCCACTGACTATAAAACGGACCTCAGAGAAAGAAAACAAAACAAAAAACCCACAACTTTGTAGACAACTACATCTGTACAAGAGTCCCAAGCTAAATGTCTCCCACTCAAAAGCTGTCCTCACTTTAAACAGCAAAGCAGCTATCACCATAAATTCATTAGTTCTTCCGAACCAAAACCAGAGTATTTTTACCCTCCTACCATCCCTCCTCTTCCTTGTCCCAGTGAAAGCACAATGTGGCTGCACAGCGAAACTAACCCTGCAAACCAGAAAGCCTAGATTCAATCCGATCACTTCCCAATCTG
Organism: Calidris pugnax; assembly: GCF_001431845.1. Classification (NCBI taxonomy): domain Eukaryota; kingdom Metazoa; phylum Chordata; class Aves; order Charadriiformes; family Scolopacidae; genus Calidris; species Calidris pugnax. The sequence continues at coordinate 1,053,551 of NW_015090890.1, forward strand.
GTCTGCCACACAGCCAGGAAAAAAGAGACCACAGGACCTCTTTTTACCAGCTCACCACAACTTCAAGGGGTTGCAAAAGCATTTCCTAATCGTCTGCATATCTGTCAGTCAGTCTATAACCAGGAAAGCTTCCGTGTCCAAAGGGAGAAAACACTTCACGTCTTTCCTAAATACCTGCACTACTCCTGCTCTTTCTCCCTTCCATTGCTTGTAGGGGCACAGGCACTGAAAAATGGTTCCAAGTTTATCTACAACTTCCTGAGGGAGTGAAAGAGAAAGCATTTAGAGGATTTAATTCAAAATGTGCTCCATCCCCTTCCCTTTTTCAACCCTGCCTGTAAAATCACACATACGGCAATAGCCTCTAACATCCTTTGTCTTTTTTACCATTTTTTCAGCCCAATGTAACCCTTCAACTTGGTTTAAAATGCAACTGAAAAATTACTAATAGCCTGCTTGCCTGTAAAATGACTGTACATGTTACATGTGCAAGCAACTGCCTACTCTGTCCAGAAAAGTATGCAGAAATTCAGGATATGTTCAGAAAATGGATGTACTCAGAAATTGAGGATGCCAAACACACCCAGATATTGCCAGAAAATTCACAGAAGCCCTTTTTGTGCAGCAACATCTGTAAATCAAAGCATATTCTCTTCCACCCTCATAATCAAGAGATTTGCTAGATTATCTAAGAGATCTGTCTGATCATGACAGACAAAGCTGTTGAACCTCACGCAGCTGCCTGAAATGCACGCTCGGGCGAAGAGCTTACTCGTGACAGCGAACAATAAACGCGGCCCCTTCAACGCTCACTCCCAATTAGCAAAACTCTCGGTGCGACGAGGAAAGAGCCCATCACAGCAAGAGGAGTGGCCACAGGTGACAAATGTGCGTGCTGCTTGGCAGCCGAACCGCAGGCCCCGTCTAACAAAGTGAGGATCAGAGGCAGACTGCAGTCAGAGAGAAGCCAGCGAGACCGGAATATCGTTAGGAGGAGAGACAGCAGAACTTAAAAAGGCAGCCTTGACAGCGAGCGTAGCTTCAATTAACAAGCTGGATTTGCAAGGCCAGACTCCAAAGTGCTCCTCAGCATCCTATCCTCTGTTGCTTGAAGACATACTGTTAGAAGAAGGAATTGAGTATCAGCTGGCTGAACATCTAATCCCAGCCAGATGCTAAAAGCGCCAGCAAATAGGTCAGTCCCATCTCCTGCACCATTCCCCCCAGCGGGGAACAGTCACACACCACCACTCCTGCACCTGTGAAAATGGTTTGAGAGGTTCCCCGAATCCATTTGCCAAATGACACTTCATTTTGTGGTTCAGGGGAAGGCAAAAACACAGCCCACCTCGCTGCCGAGAAGCCTTTTCGCTGCTCTCTTTTCCACATCATGTTATGCAACAAGTAATTCACTCCTACACATGTAGGAGCAAAAATGCCCTTCAGCGTTAATAACAATTCTAGATTATAGTAATCGTAATTGAAAGATCAGAGATTTTATTATAAAACTCTGCAAATTACTTAAATCAAGCAAAAGAAGTACAAGACTCCTTTACTGCCCTAGCCTTCGTGCCTGCCTGTGAGAGTTCACACAGCAAAACTAAATACAGCTGTTAACTTCCAGCTATTTATCAACCTATGGAGGATCCAAGCATGTACCTCAAAAGCATGTGCCAAGGATACGTTATACCAGGTACTTTAAGGGACACTGCTCTCAAAAGATACCATTTTTGGAAAGATTCAGGGCTGTATTGTACTGAGCTTTCATTACTGTCAATGACCTTTACAGTAATACGATAAATATTTTAGCATATAATGAATTTGCTGTTCCACATTTGCTCTCTGGGCTACTGATGATGAAGTCAAGGCATAAAGCTCCCATGAAGCTGAAAGCTACAACAGAGATCTTCCTGCCTGCATCAAAACTGCAGCAAAAAGCTAGAGGGGTGAAGAGAAAAGAGGCATCTTTAAAAAAAAAAAAAAAAAGAACTCAAAAACTTACCATTTACATGAGATGCAGCACCAGATTCACAGTACCTGCAGTGAGATCCTTGCAAGTCACTCAAGCAGAACTGGTCCTGAAGCTGCATCATAATTGTTTGGAATCCCCAAATTAATATATGCCAGCAACAAACCCCTGGAAGACAACCTCAAAAGCCCACAAGCTTCTCAGGAGTTTGAAGGACAGACTGCACGGTAGCTCTGAAACACCAGGGAAGTCAGAATCACAGAATGGTTAGAGGTACCTTAAGGATCACACAGTCCCAACCCCCTGCCCTGGGCAGGGACACCTCCCACCACACCAAGTTGCTCAAAGCCTGGTCCATCCTGGCCTTGAACCCCTCCAGGGATGGGGCAGCCACAGCTTCTCTGGGCAACCTGGGCCAGGCTCTCACC
>NW_015090890.1:1069283-1089397 GCF_001431845.1 Calidris pugnax
GGTTGCTCCAAGCCCCCTCCAACCTGCCCTTGAACCCCTCCAGGGATAGGGCAGCCACAGCTTCTCTGGCCAACCTGGGCCAGGCTCTCACCACCCTCCCACCCAACAAGTTCTTCCCCACAGCTCAGCTCCATCTCCCCTCTTGCAGGGTCCAACCCTTCCTCCTCCTCCTAGGGCTCCCCTCCCTCAGCCAGAGTCCCTCCCCAGCTTTCCTGGAGCCCCCCTTCTTTAGGGACTGGAAGGGGCTCCAAGGTCTCCCCGGAGCCTTCTCTTCTCCAGGCTGACCCCCCCCAACTCTCTCAGCCCCCCCTCCCAGCAGAGGGGCTCCAGCCCTACCAGCATCTCTGGGGCCTCCTCTGGCCCTGCTCCAACAGCTCCATGTCCTTCTGCTGTTGGTGGCTCCAGAGCTGGAGGCAGCACTGGGGGGGGCTCCCCAGAGCAGAGGGGCAGAATCCCCCCCCGGCCCTGCTGGCCACGCTGCTGGGGATGTGGGGATGCAGCCCAGGGGGTGGGGGCTTGCTGGCACATGTTGCTGGTTCATGTTGAGCTTCTCACCCACCAACACCCCCATGTCCTTCTCTTCAGGGCTGCTCTCCATCCATTCTCCACCCAGCCTGACTCCAGCTGTCAAACCACAACCACGGTACATTTGCTGCAGCAGCGAGCCCAGCAACGTGCTCACAAACCAGAGCTGTTCCTGTAGGAAAGCTATTTCCTCCCAGAACCCAAGGTTCAAAATCAGGAGCAGAGTATCCATACACCAGTGCCCAGCAGCACCACACACACCCCAGCCACCACTCACAACATCCAACACCATCTTAACCAGCGGTGCCAGCAATAAAAGTTTTTTCTTCAGGTGGCAGAAACTTCCAACAATCACTTGAATTTTGCAATTTTGCCAAGGGAAGGAACAAAACTGGCAATATTTCCCTTTGCAAACTGCTTCCGAATGGCTCCTGTTCCTAGCTGTACAATTCAAGAGCAGGTTAAACTTACTCACCACTATAGTTTTGATTTTTTTTCCTTTCTCTCCAAAACAATTTCTATCATCACACAGTCTGTGGCTTTCCCTGCTAAAGGCAGGGGTTTTCCCTTTGCAGGAGCCCAGATTTCTTCACGCCAAAACGGTCTGTTCAGCAGCCTTTTCTTACCCCCTTTTGTGAGAGACTTCATGCTATGATGGATGTGTAGAAATGCAAAACACAAGTCCATGGAAAAAGAAACCAGTGTGTGAGGTGGTTTTGTCTTTAAAAAAAAGAGGGGCAGGAATGACTTATCGCCTCATTAAAGAGCTCCAGTCTGCATTTTTCTTATATATATTTAGACACCAATCGTTAAAAAAAAAGGGGGAAAAAAAAAGGAAAAAGGAGTTATATTCTTAACATACAGCCCTGGATCAGTCACATGGATATAAATGAAAATAGGCACAGCAGATTCTCCAAACACAGGCATGGAAATCGTTTTAATGGTGCACATGACCTAGAAAATTTCAAGTAATACCAATCCACACAAAGGTGTGACAGAATTTAGCTATGGCGGGGCTCTGTCTTGTCCCCATTCTCTTGCATCACATACACCTGTGTGTATCACAGATCCTACAGAAGACAATAAAAGGGAGAAAAAGTAACTCCTGCTCGCTCCGAACGCGCAGGAAGACACACTCACAAACCCTTTCAACCCTTCTTTCTAAGGAAAAGAAACTGTAGGCAAAAGGTCCCACTTTGAAAAGTCAAGTCACGCTGTATTCATTTTCCAGTGGAGAAACTGAGGCACAGAAGAGGCATATTCCACCTAAATTAATTTCCTATCTCGGTGATAAAACTGAGCTGGTATCTGAGCCATCAGCTTCTTCACTACTAAGTGTTTTCTCCAGGACTGCTGTAGCCCAGCATCAGCCCAGGCAGTTCCCTCCTCATGCTGAGGTCTCTACGCTTTTACGGCACTGCTGTAGCCCAGCATCAGCCCAGGCAGTTCCCTCCTCATGCTGAGGTCTCTACGCTGCAAGAAACGCTCAGCTCCAATAGAAAGCTTATTTCAAAAATCAAGAGTTGGTGTATACAATTCCGGCCTGCACAAACCACAATTTACCAATGTAAATGATACCTCCAAGGCTTAATGGCAACAATAAATTATGGCCAATGATATACGTGGACACTTGCACTGAAGAAAAGAAGGTGGCACACCCAGAGCAAGCATGTCTCACAACCACTAAACACACGTTTCTGGGCCGTCCGTGGGCAGCAATTGCTGTCCAGAATATTTTAACAGCAGAAACTGCACTGCTTGCTGTAGAAGGAAAAAAACAAAACACACAAACCACCACAACACAAAAAAATCTGAATACGTTCCTCCTCTTAGTCAAAGGCAAAACATAAAAATCAAGCAATATAATTATTTCCACACAAGAAGGAAAATAAACCCAAGAACACACACACACGGAAAGAAACAAGCCTCCAAAACTGGGTTTGCAAAATAGTTCAGGGGATTCTGTGCAGGGCTACAACCTCACAGCAGAAGTTGGGAAGAGCAAAAGCTACAGATGAAGCAACTTCAGGGCTGATGAATGCTGCAGATCCCATAAGCACTCACTCCTCTGCCCCTTTCACCATCCTAATGCTGGCTAGTTAAGAAAAAAACCCCAAAATTCCCCTCCTAGCATCCCAACAGTGGCAAGACTATGGTGATAGGTGCTGCCTCCACTTCTGCCCCCCAGTAGTCACTCATCTGCAAAAAAGCAGCACCCCAAAGCCAGCACAGAGCCTGCAATAGCGGATGCCCCAAATACTCCATGTCCTTCAGTGCGTGATCGAATCCCAGTTTGCTGAAAGTTACGCTTTTTGGAGTAGATTTAGTTACAAACAGAAAGAAAAAACGTCCTCAGCATTATGCATCAAGCACAAAACAAATCAAACCCCATCAGTGAATGCCTGTCCACCCACCTGCCCAGAGATACTCATCCACGGGAGGTGCACCCTCCCCTCCATCCCAAGAAGATGTATTCAGTGCATCCAGCCCAGTTTCCCCAGGCAGAGCAGTATTGGACCCCAAATCCTTGAAGGCTGCAGGCAAAGAAAACTTCAGCAGGAGCAGAAGCAGGCTCTCACCCCAATGTGCTTCCTCCAGAGAGCGGAAGCGCAGCTCGGACACACTGAGTCTTCACAGACAAGTAAAAGCACTTTAAGGAGGGCTTTTTTCCCCTCCCCTCACTTTGTTTTAAAAGGCTGAAGAATTTCCTCTGTGAATGCTCCCAATCGCGGCTCACGCTGAGTTATTTTTAAAAGCACAAGAACCAGATTTTCAAGACCCTGAATGAGGAAACGCGAAGCTTTTATTAAGCAATAATAGCCCAGACAATGGTCACAATTTCCCAAGGGTCTGAACACCGAAGCTGACAATAAGCTTTATTCCTCCACAAAACCCCCTTCACGGGGCTCGGAGGGTTGGCTTTGTATGATCTAGGCTCAAGTTAGAGAGTTAAAACAGAAAGGCCTGTAGTCGTTTGCAGTGTGATTTCCTCCACCAACGCATAGCAGAGGTACAAAATTCACTGGGAAAAGATCCTTTGTGCTATCCTTCCCTCCTTTGCTAGTCCAGTAAGATCCCTCCAAGCTTTGCTCCCAGGACATCACTCCATCTAGATGGACCTTTCCCTTGGGGAGGGATCACAGCTGACAAATTGGTCAATTTTTCCAGGGTCAGGGAAGTTTAACAAAGCACTTCGACTTCCTTCACTGCTATTTGAACCATCACACAATGACTCTCACTGAAACGGCCAGAGACACGCTTCAAACCTCAGATCTGCTACCATGGGGTATAATCAGATCCAGCCACTGCATCAGCGTTTCCTTTTCCTGAGGAAGAGGAGGAAGTTGCAACTACGAGGAGGTTGTACAGTCCCCAAAACTACCCAGCACCCAAGGGCTGGCCTTGCGTAAGGCACTTCTCATTCAATAAGGTGTTGTGGTTGGCCACAACGGATTACCATTCCATGTTAATGAGCTGCTCTGGCTCTCTCTATGGCTCACTGAAGCAGCAGGCACTTGTGGGGCACATAAAACTTGATTGGTTCAAGATGTCTATCTAGGACAAAACGAACCCTGCTACAGAAATGGTTGTTTTTCTCCACTGACTATAAAACGGACCTCAGAGAAAGAAAACAAAACAAAAAACCCACAACTTTGTAGACAACTACATCTGTACAAGAGTCCCAAGCTAAATGTCTCCCACTCAAAAGCTGTCCTCACTTTAAACAGCAAAGCAGCTATCACCATAAATTCATTAGTTCTTCCGAACCAAAACCAGAGTATTTTTACCCTCCTACCATCCCTCCTCTTCCTTGTCCCAGTGAAAGCACAATGTGGCTGCACAGCGAAACTAACCCTGCAAACCAGAAAGCCTAGATTCAATCCGATCACTTCCCAATCTGGTCTGCCACACAGCCAGGAAAAAAGAGACCACAGGACCTCTTTTTACCAGCTCACCACAACTTCAAGGGGTTGCAAAAGCATTTCCTAATCGTCTGCATATCTGTCAGTCAGTCTATAACCAGGAAAGCTTCCGTGTCCAAAGGGAGAAAACACTTCACGTCTTTCCTAAATACCTGCACTACTCCTGCTCTTTCTCCCTTCCATTGCTTGTAGGGGCACAGGCACTGAAAAATGGTTCCAAGTTTATCTACAACTTCCTGAGGGAGTGAAAGAGAAAGCATTTAGAGGATTTAATTCAAAATGTGCTCCATCCCCTTCCCTTTTTCAACCCTGCCTGTAAAATCACACATACGGCAATAGCCTCTAACATCCTTTGTCTTTTTTACCATTTTTTCAGCCCAATGTAACCCTTCAACTTGGTTTAAAATGCAACTGAAAAATTACTAATAGCCTGCTTGCCTGTAAAATGACTGTACATGTTACATGTGCAAGCAACTGCCTACTCTGTCCAGAAAAGTATGCAGAAATTCAGGATATGTTCAGAAAATGGATGTACTCAGAAATTGAGGATGCCAAACACACCCAGATATTGCCAGAGAATTCACAGAAGCCCTTTTTGTGCAGCAACATCTGTAAATCAAAGCATATTCTCTTCCACCCTCATAATCAAGAGATTTGCTAGATTATCTAAGAGATCTGTCTGATCATGACAGACAAAGCTGTTGAACCTCACGCAGCTGCCTGAAACGCACGCTCAGCCGAAGAGCTTACTCGTGACAGCGAACAATAAACGCGGCCCCTTCAACGCTCACTCCCAATTAGCAAAACTCTCGGTGCGACGAGGAAAGAGCCCATCACAGCAAGAGGAGTGGCCACAGGTGACAAATGTGCGTGCTGCTTGGCAGCCAAACCGCAGGCCCCGTCTAACGAAGTGAGGATCAGAGGCAGACTGCAGTCAGAGAGAAGCCAGCGAGACCGGAATATCGTTAGGAGGAGAGACAGCAGAACTTAAAAAGGCAGCCTTGACAGCGAGCGTAGCTTCAATTAACAAGCTGGATTTGCAAGGCCAGACTCCAAAGTGCTCCTCAGCATCCTATCCTCTGTTGCTTGAAGACATACTGTTAGAAGAAGGAATTGAGTATCAGCTGGCTGAACATCTAATCCCAGCCAGATGCTAAAAGCGCCAGCAAATAGGTCAGTCCCATCTCCTGCACCATTCCCCCCAGCGGGGAACAGTCACACACCACCACTCCTGCACCTGTGAAAATGGTTTGAGAGGTTCCCCGAATCCATTTGCCAAATGACACTTCATTTTGTGGTTCAGGGGAAGGCAAAAACACAGCCCACCTCGCTGCCGAGAAGCCTTTTCGCTGCTCTCTTTTCCACATCATGTTATGCAACAAGTAATTCACTCCTACACATGTAGGAGCAAAAATGCCCTTCAGCGTTAATAACAATTCTAGATTATAGTAATCGTAATTGAAAGATCAGAGATTTTATTATAAAACTCTGCAAATTACTTAAATCAAGCAAAAGAAGTACAAGACTCCTTTACTGCCCTAGCCTTCGTGCCTGCCTGTGAGAGTTCACACAGCAAAACTAAATACAGCTGTTAACTTCCAGCTATTTATCAACCTATGGAGGATCCAAGCATGTACCTCAAAAGCATGTGCCAAGGATACGTTATACCAGGTACTTTAAGGGACACTGCTCTCAAAAGATACCATTTTTGGAAAGATTCAGGGCTGTATTGTACTGAGCTTTCATTACTGTCAATGACCTTTACAGTAATACGATAAATATTTTAGCATATAATGAATTTGCTGTTCCACATTTGCTCTCTGGGCTACTGATGATGAAGTCAAGGCATAAAGCTCCCATGAAGCTGAAAGCTACAACAGAGATCTTCCTGCCTGCATCAAAACTGCAGCAAAAAGCTAGAGGGGTGAAGAGAAAAGAGGCATCTTTAAAAAAAAAAAAAAAAAGAACTCAAAAACTTACCATTTACATGAGATGCAGCACCAGATTCACAGTACCTGCAGTGAGATCCTTGCAAGTCACTCAAGCAGAACTGGTCCTGAAGCTGCATCATAATTGTTTGGAATCCCCAAATTAATATATGCCAGCAACAAACCCCTGGAAGACAACCTCAAAAGCCCACAAGCTTCTCAGGAGTTTGAAGGACAGACTGCACGGTAGCTCTGAAACACCAGGGAAGTCAGAATCACAGAATGGTTAGAGGTACCTTAAGGATCACACAGTCCCAACCCCCTGCCCTGGGCAGGGACACCTCCCACCACACCAAGTTGCTCAAAGCCTGGTCCATCCTGGCCTTGAACCCCTCCAGGGATGGGGCAGCCACAGCTTCTCTGGCCAACCTGGGCCAGGCTCTCACCACCCTCCCACCAAAGAATTAATGTCTAGTATCTAATCTCAATCTCCTCTATTTTAATTTAAAAGCATTACCCCTTGTCCTATCACCACATTCCATAAATTGATGCTGTATCTCCAATTGTGCCATCAGCTCATTCAGGTGACTCGAATGACTTCAGAAAACACATGGAGTTGTTCATATCTCCTCAACCCAAGGCAAGGAGAAGCCATGGTCTCATTCTAGATACCCTTATCTCCACAGAGGGTAATGCTTCTGCGGAACACACGAAGCCAGCAGATACCAGCACCGTGTCTGCTGATCTACGCCGAAACCTCAGCCAGCCAGATTGTCTCTTTTTTTTTGGATCTCATTTTCAACCAATTAAGAAAAATTATCCCAGGGGTATGGCAATGGACCAGAACGCAGGAGATCATTTCAAGACATCTGTAATAGCACACAATTAACAACAACTCCTCAATTTTGTCTTATGACCTCACTCATTAGGAATAGTTTTTATCACCCTCAAATAACATCTTTACAAACACTTCCCTCCTCCCGATGTCTCTGCCAAGTCTTTCCTTACTGCCATTATAAGCCCAAGGCTTCTCTTTCTTCCCCTTGAGATAGAGTCAAGGTAAAAATCTTAATTTCCTCTACCATCTGCAATGAAACTGCCTGTACACACACGTGCCAAACCAGCTAGAAATTACACCATTCGTTTCAGCTTAGTCAGCTCACGCCACAGACTAAGTCAATATTTGACAGATATTTAGCAAGGACTACAATTTATTTAAATTCAGCACATTGTGCCCACAGGAGCAGGTATAGCCAAGGATGAGAGACAACAGGACACACTGCTTGGGATTTGGGGGACAAACACTAGATAACTTTTGGCTGGAGACCACCTGTTGTCAAAAAAAAGGGGTTGAGGGAATAGAAGGATCAGTGTCTCCTGAGGTCAGTCCTCCAAACCAGGTCTGCTTCATGAGAAACAACCAGCCTTCCTGCAAACAGCACGATGGGTGAGAATGTCTCTTCTTTCCAAGAGGTAGGGTTTCTAAGGCAATCAAATAGAAGGCCTGTTGTCTGAACCAGTCCACAATTTCCCTCAGCATCCCCATCACACGCTAGCTATAGGGCAAGTTCAGCCCATTCAAAGTTAAATCCAGTCTGTATTGCAAAACCACGCACGTTTGAGCAGTTCTTAAAAGCAGTTTGTGTTTTCTGGTATCTTCACAGCTGCTCCACAGCTGGCAGAGAACAAGGAAATTCTGAGGAAAAGGATTTATGTGAAAATAATGCCAAAGAGGAGGAACTCAAGTCAGCAAGCAGACTGTGAGGAATAAAATACTAATAAACAGAACAGATCAAGTGCAACTTCACCATAAATTGCAACGGGCCCACTACTCTTACTCTTGGTTTTCAACAGAAACCATGGAAAAAATAAGAAACTATCAACTGCAGGACAGTCTCTCAGCTTCCCACCCCCTTCTGCAATTTTCTATAAGCTTCTGAAATCCAGTTGTTTAAAACAAGCAGATCCCAGCAGATATCACTGCTGTGAGTCAGCAACATCTCTTCACAGATGTCATCTCTCCCAAAGTGACTCTTTTCCAGAGCAACATCTCCAGACCAAGTGCAGCATCAGCACAACTCGCTCTCGGAGTTTTCTGCCGCCGCTGTTTAAAGGAAGAAAAAACTGCTGAAACCAGCCAGCCTGCCAAGTTGGTTAATGCCACCGCAAAGAAACAGGTTTGCCCCAGATGGAGCACCTTCATATGAAAAGTTGACACAAAGTTAGAAGGCAAACACTTTTCCCTTTTCAATATAAAAAGCTAGAGAAGATAGAAGCAATTCCTTTAACTGCCACTTAGAATCATAGAATGGTCTAGGTTGGAAGAGACCCTTGGGATCATCGAGTCCAACCATCTCCCCTACTCTACAAAGTCCTCCCCTACACCATGTCCCTCAGCACTGCATCTAAACGGCCCTTAAACACAGCCAGGGATGGGGACTCCACCCCCTCCCTGGGCAGCCTGTTCCAATGCCCGACCACTCTTTCGGTGAAAAATTCTTTCCTAATGTTCAATCTAAACCTCCCCTGTTGGAGCTTGAAGCCACTTGAGTTTCTCGTGATAGCATCTCCATCCCTCCTCCATCACCACAGGCAGACACTAAAGCTTCTGGATCCCTCTAACCCCATTCGTGTGCTGGTTCATCCTGATAGTTGGCCAAGCTCTTTGCTCACCCGTGCCCCAGGGAAGTGGTGCCAAAATTGAAGATTAAAGGAATAGGTCAGTGAAAAATCCTAATAAACAGAAGGGGGAAAAAAAAAAAAGTGTTGATACAATCCTCCCTCTTACACAATCAACCACAGTAAGTCCCCTCCTGTCAGCAGATAGAAAGCATTGCACAGGTCAGAGCTGCCACCAGCGGAGAAAGCTGCTCATAAAAAACAAAGCTATATGCAAAAACTAAGTGTTCCTTGTTTTGTACATGACTGCCTGGGAGAGCAGTGGCCAAACACCAAGTAAACAGGCCACAGGCAGCCCCATCCAGCTGCAGAGTGTGGAGCTTCACACCCAGCAGTGTCTCTGGGACCTTACAGGGTGAAAGGGAAGTGCCTGCAAAGACACAAGATGGAAATTCAGAAGAAACCCCATCTCGCAGCGCTGCAGCTCACCAGTGAGATGGTTTTGTTGTTTTTTAATTCACTCCCCAAGTAAAACTTAAAACCAAAAAAGATATACATCAAGATTTCTAGCAACAAAAGGTTTACAGCAACATTTTCTCTTGCCCCTGGACAACCTCTGTAGCTACAGAAGCTGAAGGAAATCACACCGACAGCAGTGGACACACATACGTATCCTGCATTTAAAAGCACAAAGAACAAAGCTCTGCTGAATCTGGGAATTAGGAAGCCTGACAGATTTAACTCTGGTTTATCCCCTGGCAAATTAGCTACTGTTTAAACATGGAGCTTGGGCATTACATCATCTGTTTGCAGGGGATTTTTTAATTTTTTTTTTTTTTAAAAGCTAAACCATTCTTGTGTTCACAGCTTGAGGTACATCACTCATTCCCAACAGACTCAACAAAATGAAGGGGTGGATCAAACTCTTTGCAGGAGCCCTACAAGCAGGGAAGCACACACCTAAACTGCTTTGCAAGTTCAAACAGCAGAAGATCTTATCTGGAATTTAGCAGGAAATACAGAGTGCCCCTCAGGTTTGTCTATTCAGACTCAAGGATGAAAAGCCCACTTTTTCAAGTTATGATGTGCAAAACCCAGCCTGATTAGGCAGCTGAAATCACACACATGCTTCTTCTCACCCAGCTCCAATTCAATGTGGATCTAAGGAGACGTGTGGTTGGGTCCCATTTGATTCTTTCACTCATTTCTGTCATCTGTGAAAGTAAGTCCAGCATTTCAGTCCTTTCAGATACCACACTCCCTTGATGGACCAGTCTGAAAGGCAGGGAAGGACCAGCTGCAAACGGAGTTACTGGAGGTAATTCTGAGTGTCTGTTCTCTTGTTCCAGCTTGGACACTCATTTTGGAGACTTATTTTCCCTTGACAGACACATATCAGATCTCCATCGGCACAATTTTGTTTTGAGAAACTTGGCAGGACCCTGATTTTGCAGCACCTGCTCTTTCATGCTTGTTTCACAGAGCTTTTCTTTGGTGTCTTTGAAGGACCAGGCTCTCACAGCCTCTCCAACTACAGCTTCGGAAAACACATGGCACAATGGGCTCTCGTGTGAAAAAACTCATACTTAAAACACCAAGTTGATCTGAGAGATTTCACACAATCTGTTTTTCTGACCCTTCAATCTCAAGAGTTGTCAGATTTTAGAGAAGAAAGAGGAAGAATGCCAGAAGAGACATTTCGAAAGGGCAAAAGGAGGAACCATTGGTTTCATCCCCAAGAAGAGCTGGTTTCACACAGACACATGGTTTGTGTGGAGTGAGGCCCTCTCAGATGTTCAACATTTTCCTACACATCAAACCCACAGTGGGCTGTGACCACAATCCAGTGACATCGAGGAACAAGATTTCACAAGACTTCTGCTTAAACTTTGTATGACAAAAAAATATATTTTTTTTTCCTAAACCTTGTAAGCTTCTATGACCCGATCACATTAAGACCTGTTAAGCTAAAACAAACAAAAAACCCCCAACCAACCAAAAACCCCGAAGTCCAACAACAAACCACAGCCCTTTCATCTTCACGCCTCTAGAAATTTAAAAATACAGTGAGAATTTTAGCCTTAGATTAAGAAAAAAAAAGCAGTATTTTGAAATAAGACCAAGGAGAAAACTTGAAACTCCAAACACAAAAAACCACCCAAGTTTCAGAAAAGTATATCTGTAAAAGTCCTGTTAAAGACAGCTTAACCTTTAAAAAAGCCAGAATCATAGAGCACACAGAAGAATAGGCTTTGCTGTCAGAATGTAATTAAAAAAAAACAAAGCAACTCAATTCTGCTCTATATTGAGATAGCCAGGAGCTGATCTGGGAGATAGTCAAGCAAACAAATTTTCTCTCTGAGATTCCAAAAGGTCACTGCAAACAATCACTCAAGTGCAATAGTGAAAACAACATGTGCCTATTCTTTTTTCCAATTTAACAAGATACCTTTCCTGCTCCAGTTATTACTTGGAAAGAGTAATAATCCCAAGGATCACATAGCCTGTTAAATAATTATAGGAATACCAAGGAACCATTAAAACCGCATTTTCAAGCGAGAAGGCTACAAACTCTTTGTTTCCTCTTCCTTTCCCTCCGCGTTTGCATAACATAGTTCCCAAAACAGATCTCATCTGCAGTTAAACTGGGGCCAGAAGGAAGACATTCCTTTCCATGTATGGGAAATAAGGGAGATTATTAATTTCACTTCTCATAACAGAAGAGCAGAAGTCATGGTAAGAAGGCTTCAGAATAAAAAGAAGCCTGGAAAGATTTGCACCAATACCACATGCCTTTCCAGTTGTCTCACTGCCAGGCAAGCCTTCAAAACGGGGCATTTTCTTCTTTCAATGCAACTCCAGTCCCCATTAACAGGAACTGTGTGTGTCAGCACAAACCTCGGTCTCACCCAGCAGCAGGCAGGAACTGAAAAATGAGCATCCCATTCTAGTGACCTTCATAGTCATATACAACAGTGAACCATTCTTGTCCATTCAGCGCATTCATTTATAACAAGTCCCCCAGCTTCATTAAATTACCCTCCTTGGTCCTGAGCAGACTCCAGATTTGCAATAAAGATAAAAGAGCACTGGGCAGACCTCCGATACAGCACAGCAGCTGTGTCACAGGGGCCAAGCACACTGCCCTCTGTAAGCAGCAGGTACCCATCCCAACCATCCCCTGCAGCAGCAACACCAGCTTCTCTCTGCTCTGCCTCTCGCTTTGCCTTCTGAGCAACAGAAAGAGGCCAGCTCCTGTGGGCTATCCATCCCTCCCAGCCTTGGGACAGCAAAATTCAGAGTACCAGAAGTGGGTAAAAATATCAAAAAGCAAAGATACTCCCTGCCAAATGAGCGGGTCTCCTCCTAAGGCACTGTCAATGCTCCTATGTCAGGAGAACCAGACTGGAGTCCAGACAGGAATAACCTAATGCAGGATCATTAAGACAATAAACTAACAGTGTGGAAAGGGGGAAAGGTGTGCCTAGCAACCCCCCCAAAATCCTACCATGGAAAGAACCCCTCACCTCTCCCCAAAAAGCCTATAAGCAGTTTGCTCTTGGATTTACAGAATCATAGAATGGTTAGAGTTGGAAGGGACTTTAAAGATCACCCTGTCCCAACACCCTGCCCTGGGCAGGGACACCTCCCACCAGACCAGGTTGCTCCAAGCCCCCTCCAACCTGCCCTTGAACCCCTCCAGGGATGGGGCAGCCACAGCTTCTCTGGCCAACCTGGGCCAGGCTCTCACCACCCTCACAGCAAAGAATTAATGTCTAGTATCTAATCTCAATCTCCCCTCTTTCAATTTAAAGCCATGACCCCTCATCTTGTCATTACATTCCTTGATCAAGAGTCCCTCCCCATCTCTCCTATAGGTCCCCTTCGGGTACTGGGAGGCCGTTATAAGGTCTCCCAAACTGAATCACCTACTGAGGCACCATATAAGCAACAGGGACTGCAGTGCTGAGAAAGAGACCAAGGCCATCCCTTCCAGCAACAGGCTACAGAATCAGTTCAAGCACATCACAAATCTCAAACCCAAAGGTCGGTGTCAACAAGTGCCAGGCAGTACTTCCCTACATCACAGAAGCACGGCCATGTGCTCAGGTACTATGGAAACGTTCACCTCCATTTCCTAAAGATTTATAAAGCTCAGAAGCAGGGGTAGATGCGAGAAGAGCTTGGGTATAATGCCCTCATTCCCCAAACAGCTCCACATAAACACACAAATAGACAGCAGACAGTAGGAGGTAACACAGCGCTCCCTCGATACGCACACAACAGCTTTTGGTAAACAGGCTAAGAATAGGTACAGGGACAGCAAAGTGTCCAGGCAAGACACCCCTGCAAAGCAGCACTAAGCTCCCAAGAAACCCTGGCGATGCTGCTTCTGCTTCAATCAGTTTTAAGAAGAAGAAATTCTTTTTGGTTCTTTTTATAATACCTACTCTATTACATTTGTCAAACAGCTGCCACTTTCTGTCCCAGATAGAGCTGCTTCCAGTAGTAACCAAAAGGATGGCCGTGTCTGCGCATGTATTATAGATCAGAGATGCATATTAAAACAGACTGGAGATCTGTCTAGAGATTACATGTCACTCCTTCCAAGTCAATGGAATTATACAGAGACACAAGTCGGTGCAAAGCCTGGGTCGTACTTGTATAAACTACTCCAGAAGGTGCTCTGGGCCTCACTGCCTGAGGAACGTCGCCTGAAACGCAAGCTCAGTCAGACAGACACTCAACCAATGCAAAACCATCTCGTTCCCCAACACTCCTTTGAAAAGTAAAGAAATAATTGCGTTACTTGGCCTTTCTAATCAAAATCATCTTCGTCCTGGCAATGTAAAAGTCATTTCCAGAGAAAGAGCAGGTCTGATTCCTGAGGGGTTGAGGGCAAATTAGCTTCTGTACAAAAGCCTTGAGATACCTGCCAGCTCCAGCTCAATCGTTACTCCTAACTAACTGCACCCTTGAGACACTCGCAGAAGGCTCAGCGCTATTCATCACTGCCACAAAGTGCAAACAAAGTCAGAAGGCCCTGGAGGCAAATGCGAGAAAACAACTGCAAGATTTCTTTGAATCTTTTTCTTATTATTGTCATTAAACCCTTTTTTTAAGTTATTCAGAATTCCAAGAATAATATCAACAGTAGCACATTGCAGGTGTTACTGATTCACTGCATTCCCATGAAGTACAGTGGCCTCAAACCTGTTTTAGAGATAAGAGGTGTAAGAAGATCGAAGACTATGAAAGAACCCAACAGCAAGAAACAAAGAGCTTCTGGGTGCCTCAAACTCTGCCTTCTTCACTGGAAAGGAACCACATCAGAATCAACTCTATATTCTCCTTTTAGTAAAATCAGCTAAATAATAACCACCCAGGACTTTTTTTTTTTTTTTCACAAGACCATTACAAGGACAGCTCTTGCCTTTCTCCAGGTCCTTGTTTTTGTTTCCACGTGTTTTTTTTTCTCTCCACGTCTTGCACGGTGGAGAACTTGCAAGGAAAGGCTTAACAACAGCTAATTGTCAGACGCCACAGTAATTAGTGGCAACTTTCCAACGCATCCATCTCTGGCTGGTTTTCCGATAGCTGGCTCCTCCTCAATCCCCACATGAAAACCAAGGTACACAAGGTAGGCGGCAGATTCATTTACAAGTACCAAGGTCTTCCCAGGAGAGATGCCTAAGGAAAGAAATATCTTACCTAAACAATGCATGGGTTGTGTGTTGTTTTTTTTTCTTCCCATTTGCTATGGGACTGCTATCTTTATTAATAATCTGAGAATGATGTTAACCTATTCACTGACATATATTATTAGATGTACAATGCCTTTCTGGGAGTCAATGGGCTCCTGTATCGCATGTTATCTCTGACCAACGAATTATGTCTAAATGAGGAAGCCAGGCTCATACTCTCTCCTGTCTTCTGCCCACCTGCTGGTTGCACATCACAGCTTTGATGTTACTACTCCACTTATACCAAAGGTTTCCTGCCTATTCTATTTGCAGACCCTTACAAGCTTCCCTGCAGACAGAAAGGCTCCCGATGGCGAATTCAGGACTGCTTTGCTTAGACTTTTACAGACCCCTTAGAAAGAGGCTCACACCATTGCTCTATATATTTAGGTTCTGCTCTCAACTCCGAGGCTCCCCACTTGTTTTGGCAGCTCTTCTTGTCACAAGCTCCAACGCTTTCATGCCAACCTTTTCCAGGCGTCATCTGCATGTCAGCAGTGCTCCACAGCCCATACTCCACTCAACACCAACACAATCCAGAACACACCACTTCCCACTAAGTGCCTACACAGAGCAGACCTGCAGTATAATTACTTCCTCGTGCCCGTAATAGAAACACTAAAAGACATGTAGAAGTTTCAGCCCGGTGCACTCCTGAATTACATATGATGCGGAGGCATTTAATCAAGGGGAAGAGAAGAAAAAGAAGTCTTTCCCACATTGGGTGACGTGCTTCATTCCATGGCATTCAGATCTGGACCCACAAGGTGGGGTACATATGGAATAAGGAAAAGAAAAGGTTATCTTCACATTGAAAATTGAGACGTGTTGATGGGACAACATAACGGAGGGTGTTGATGGGTTTTAATTGTACTGCCTTTATATAAGCGAGGACCCAATTTCCACATTAAGTTGCCAAACTTGACATCATCTGTTTGACTGGAGTTAGAAAGTACTAAACCTGTCGAGAAGTGTCCCCTAAGAGAGGCAACACGTGTAGAGAACGATTTATTTTCTGCTCTATGACATTCTGGCTTTCAAATAAATATAATTCACTTTCAAACGAATTCACAGATGACCAATACAGTGGTATATTGGATTTGAGATGACTGCATAGCTCCACAGCCCTTTCATGTGACATAAAGCAGTAAGAAAGCTCTTCCTACAGTCAGATGTCAGAACATACACTTTAGCACAGCAGCACTAAAACCAAAATGCAACAGGAATGGAAACAAACCTCAGGCTACCTACACCGCCACTACCCCGAAGAGGAAAGCCAGATAAGAAGATACCTGCAAGTATTCTGAATCATAAAGCATTTTTTATGAAACAAGACAGATAAAAGGCTACCCAGCTGGAAACTGTACATAAAAAAGGAAATAAAAATGTTACTTGTGCAGTGGGAAACGCTATTAGCATTTTGTATTAGAAGAAACTTGAGAGGGTTTCTTAACGTTTGCGTGTTAATCCCATGTTCTGATACTACTCTCAGGCAGCCATTTGCATTAGAAAAGCGACACACTTTCTTAATGCACCAAAATTCATGGGCAAGGGGAAGGGAGGGCAGGGGACAGGCAGAGAAAACACACCCCCCCAACTCCAGGCAACAAGATCCCAACCATTTAAGAAACTGACTGGAAGGACAGAGATTCTGAGACTTATGAAAATATGTGCCTTAGAACAAACAAAAAGCTTCTTTACATCCATAGTGGCTACAGATAATCTGTTGGTTTGGAGTTTTAGGGTCATGTGTCATTGTCACTTGCAATCCTCCACAACAAACAAAAGATTCATTTGCTTGATTTATAAGTCTTGATTTTGTGAATTTCATTTGCTTTCATCAAGGCAGGCCAGGTCACTTTGCAGCGTTACTGGTTATGTCAACATTGCCCTGAGAAACCCACCTCCATCCACCACGAGCTAGCGGGGGCCGATGCCAAGAGAGGGAGCACAGCACACCTACACGCTTCTTTTGGGAAAGGCTGGGTATCCTCAACTTCCTCAGCAAATACTAAACTAAAAAAAAAATAAAAATATTGGATCTTGCTTAAAAATGGCTATAGTCTTGTAGGGAATGTCCAGCAAGTCAAGGCAGAAGATACAAGATGTCCTTTCAAATCTATTTGCCATTGATTAGTCAGCTCTCTAAACTGCTCTTGCTGGTAACAGACATCAATTAACTAATAGCAATGATTTCACAAAAAAATGGGATTTCAATTTGCACTTCAAAACTGGCCCTGCATCTGCTGCGTAATAACATCCATTTACCTGCTTGGTCAGTGCTGGAGGCTTCTTACAGCCAGGCAATCCAGGCATCGATTAGCTGTAAGCCACCGAGCTGTACATGCTTCTGTCTTTATCCCTCCTAACAAACCCCAAAACCTCAGGCTGGCTTTGCACCTCTTCGCAGGCAACATCCACCAACATCATTTGCACCTGACAAAGAGCAGTCTAAGCTGCAGGAGCCAAACTCAACCACCACAATCCCCAGTAAACAGTACTTTCAAGTAGTCTCCGAGAAGAAACCTACAGGAAGAAAGCTCTTTGCTTTTGAGGATGTGTCTAAATTGCAACCACAGAACAGCAAGCTTTAGCCCAGCAAGCACAGCCTGTGTCAGCACGGGTTAGGAGACAACTGGAGGCCCCAGCTGTGTCCCCCAAATCCCACAGGAATGCTTCCCCTACTGCCTAACCACATACCAGCAGAGATATGCCTATCTGTACTGAAATGGCACATAGCTAAATATGCCTCTGAGTATCACTTGCCTTTTTCTCAAGGAAGCAAACAAAATCCCCAGATATTTTGCCTGCTGGGTGGTTAAGACGCAGGAATTCCAGTCTGGGTTGGGATTCATTCATTATAGTAACAGCAGGAATTCCAGTCTGGGTTGGGATTCATTCATTATAGTAACAGCAAAAATTCCACGCTGGGTTAAAACCCCCCAGAGTCAGAACTGCTTCAAAATGTTCAGTTTGTTCCTGTTCCCCCCCAACCCCCCCAAAAAAGGAGTGTTTAGCAGAGATCAAAGGTAGAGATGTGAGACAAGAAGCACTAGGAAAAGCTATCTGCTGAGGAGGAGACAGGATCCAATGATCAGGAGTCCCTTCGAGTTCTGTGTTTCTGTGGGGTTTCCAAAGCAGAAAAATTACCTCTGGACAAGGAACCAATTCTCATTTGAGATGAGGATGGCTCACATTTGCAACCAAGCCCTGGGAATGCAGCAACAACATTCAACTCCTGGGATGAACAGTCCCGGAGATCCACACTACAAATATTCAAGCAAAGATCATGATGACAATGACGATGATCTTTCCCATCCCACCTTAAAAGCAGACAAACAACCCTTCAATTTTGCCATATATTGTTGAGAAACAGCCTAAGTGAAGGCAATTCAACAATCATGTTTTTCTTGTTTTGTGTATTTGCTCCTTTTGCTCTGGCTTGACAACTGCCAAAATCCATCCTCACACGCAAACAACCATCAGAGCTAACAGCCACCACTCGAAAAATTATGAGAATTTCAGAAAACTATTTTGGACTTCCCTTCTGCAACAAGAAATCAAGAAGTTCAAGAACTGCCTGTACCACAGCTGAGCTGCCAGAAGAATTTGGCTGCACTGTGCTGCTTGAATGAAGACAGTCGATTACCCCCGCTCCAGAATCTCTTAACACTGAGCTGAAACGATGCAAACTCCTGTTTCTGGAATGAAAAACTGAAAAGAGGAGGCATCTCAAAGCCGTGAGGGGATACAGATAAAGCTGCATGTAACAACTGGACTCTCAGATGGCACACGAAGGTAAGGGATTTGTTGGGGGAAAACACTTCTCTCTCCCTGTCTTCACATAATTCAGGCTGTGGTTCATTTCTGATGCTCCTTCTGCATAGAAACTAGCTTAAGACTACTCATTATTTGATAAAACCTGACAACGTACAAAATGCACCCCATGTTCCAAGAACCTTACTATCTTATATATAATAGAAACACCCATCAAAATCCATCTGTGACATCTGTTTTAGATTTTCACCTCTCACCTATATAGATTTCTCCATGAAAAAAAAAAAGAAGTATCTGTAAGATAATTACCTGCATGTGACACCCCTTTCAGGAAACAAAGCTACCTAATCTTCTTCATGCAGATGTTACACTCGCAGAATGTAAACCCAGAAATTCTAAAGCCAAGCTATCATAACAGGGTATCAACACACACAATTTATCAGGCCCATGCATAAGCAACAAGAGATCAAAAATTAGACACTGAGACTCTCAACATTTGGATTGTAACACATACAGTAACCAAACAGCGTATCTACAGTGCTTCCCAGTGTCTTTGTGGATCCTTAATACCATTTTAACCATTTCCAGCTCCTCTCAGATACCCAGCGTAACAGGGTGTTAGGCAGTCAGCAGCAATGTATTAGCCCTGCACTGGTAACAATTTTGATTGAGGAAAGACCCCTATGCTTTTGAGCAAGAAGAGACCTCATGTGGGGAAACAGCTGGGGAAAAAAAAACAACAAACAACACGAACCTCAACTTCAACAAACAATTCACAGGAGCGTAACATGAGCATACCAGAAAACTCTTGAGATGCCCAGAGACAACATCCTTGTCATTTCTGTCCTCACCATCTCGCCAGACAAAATCCCAGCAAGAGCAACAGGGAGCACACACCGATTTGGGGGAACTGGCTACCAGGGGCAGCGGTGAGCAGGGGGGGCTTTGTCAAGTTTCCAAGCCACGGGACAACCCCGTGAGACGGCAACAAGCGTGTCAGGGTCAGTGCTTTCCGCGACCATCAAAGCCAGGCCAAGCACTAGGCCTCAAGCCCCCATGCCAAAACCTTCCTCGGAGCAGGAGGAACAGGACTGGGCCGTCCATAGGGGAAGCGATGTCCCCTCCAAGCACAGGAGATGCCACCAGCAGCCAAGGGAGCCAGGACAAGGGGGTCTCGGGGCCACCTGCACCCCAGCCCCTCACAGAGTTAACTGAAAGAGGCAGGAGGGAGGGCAGGGGGTTTGGAGGGAAGGCTGGAGCCCAGCAGCAGCACCTGGGTGCCAGGTGCCATCACAAGCCTCCTGCCATGAGGGTCGCCCATGTGAGGACCCCCCCCAGTGTCCACAATGCTTCTCACGCTGTGAGGAGACCCCCCTCACAGCCTCCCCAGCCCTGACGGACCCACACACACCATGTCCTCAACCCTGAGGGATACCCCCCCTCCACAGTCTCCCCAGCCCTGAGGGACCCCCCCTCACACATTCCATGACCCCAGTCCTGAGAGATCCCCCCATTCAAGTTCTCCCCAGCCCTGAGGGACACATACACACTGTGTCCCCAGCCCTGAGGGGACCCCCCCCTCACAGTCTCCCCTGTCC
>NW_015090890.1:1090100-1090511 GCF_001431845.1 Calidris pugnax
TCCGACCGAACCGGCGGAAGTTGCCGAAGTCGGGGCGGAACTTGCCGAAGTGGCGGCGGAACTTAACGGCCTTATCCGAAGGGCAGGCGGAGGCGGCCGA
The DNA here is from genome assembly GCF_001431845.1 of Calidris pugnax. Classification (NCBI taxonomy): domain Eukaryota; kingdom Metazoa; phylum Chordata; class Aves; order Charadriiformes; family Scolopacidae; genus Calidris; species Calidris pugnax. Next base: position 1,090,201 of record NW_015090890.1, read on the forward strand.
ACCGACAGCGAAGAGAACTGAAGGGGCGGAGAGCAGAAGACTCCAGGCTCCGGAACCTGCCGAAGCTTCCCCAGCTCAGCTCTGCTCCGCCTCCAGCGCGCCGAGAAACGGCTCGACGCTGCCAAGGGCTCGCACCGTTACCTCCCGCCCCTGAGGAGGGGCGAACCGAAGGGGAGCGCTGTCCCTTTAAATGGCGGAGGAGGCGGAGCAGCTGCCCCGCCGAGACCCCGCCCACCCGGCGCTGCGCATGCGCGCTGCGCCCAGGCGGTTTTCCCGCCTAAAGGCAGGCACGCGCTCCCTCCCCCCCCCCC
>NW_015090890.1:1090521-1108457 GCF_001431845.1 Calidris pugnax
GGAGCTGCCGTCCCCTCAGCGCCCGGCATCGCCTCACACGGGCCCTGCCGTTGCCCCGCTGTCCCCCAGAACCCCTGCAAGCCTGGGGGTGCGCCCACGGAGCTCAGTCACGCCTCAGCCCTGTCGGTCAAACCACCAGCGACAGTTGGCAGCGATCCCCTCAGAGAAACGGCCAGGTGACTCCTGGCAAAAGCAGTTATGAAAACAACTATGTTGTGGTAAGCTGATAAAAAGACATAAAGGCACTGACAGGTACTAAAATAGCACTACAGATCTGAATTCGTTACAAAATTAACACCGAGATCCAACCTGGAGCGTTTGCACTAAAATCATCACTTATTCTGGACAAAGTGCTTTTGAATACCAAGTGGTGTTAAGTATCTGTGGTGCTTAAATGTTCTTAAAGTCACAGCAGCTATGTAAAATTTAAGTCAACAAGCACCAAACATACCATGCAACAGACGGTGGCTGAAGCAAACGCAAAAAGAAAAAAAAAGCAATGGGGAAATAAAGGGGGTAGAAAAAAGGCAAGCAATGGTGCCAGCATCTTCTCAACAACAGAGCCAAGTCAAACAGGTTCACTGCTCTGCTTCCTTGCTTTACGCACTTTAACTATAAACTTGTATTTTAGGGGCCCCATGAAAGGCATTCATATCTCTGGGAATCAAATCCCACCCCAAAGCGCACAAACTGACAACTTTTGGGGGGATTAAGAGAATTTTCACAGGAAGAAACAGGGTTTTATCTCTGTAGGAGTGGAGAGGGTGGCAACCGTAGTGTGTCTCTGGCCCCAAAGCTCCAGGAATCTCAGCTTTAATAAAACATGAGCACTTCAAAACTACGAGAAACCACTTTTCCACTGCTCTGCACTTTTTAACAGTCATTTACACATGTGTAAAGAATGCAAGGAGAAACTAACTTTTATACTGAGATGAAAAACCGGTGGGGTGTAAGGCAGGGGGCACAGGTCTACCCTTTGATAAACAATACGAAATCCAATTTCACAAGCAGGGAACGTGCTGTACTGAAGGGCAGGAATAGGTACTGCAGGTTCAAAGGCTCTGAGAAACAATACTTTGTATTTTCAGGGGAGGGAAAAAAAGACAGACTATGACTGCATTGCACAGCATAAAGACAAAATTAACATCCGAATCACTGAACACACCCACGCTGTCCTAGCACACACATCTGTTCCCACTCTGCCACGGCGTGAGGTTTTGCTATTCCACCCTGCTCTACCTGGAGCTCTGCACAAAGAAGTGGGGAGAGAATAAATTCCCTTCAGGACCGAGGAAGAGATACAAATGCCAAACGTGCACTTCAGGACACGACTGAAGAGAATGATTCTTCTCCCAAGTCCCAAAAGAAAACAAGCTTTCAGGATCAGCGGCCAGTCTGGCAGGTCTTTCTTTCAGAAAGCGCTATCAAGGCTCTTATTATATTCATGAAGACAACTTCAGATTTAACCCCCTTCTCTGTGTAGTTACCCTTCTTCTAACGTAACAGGAGATCAGTATTAAATGGGAGTTTTCTGTTTCCCTTCCACCAAGCCAAAAATTCACTGCTCAACTACCTTCTGTACATCCCAATGGAAAAATTACCATGTTCAAATACCATAAGCTTCCAACCTTTCTGCTATCTGGGCTTTGTTTCCTCAAATATAGTACCCAAGACCATGTAAAATCTTCATGTCAGCTGTGGATCCTAATGGGCAGAGTCTATAACCTTTGATGAATAACAATTTAAACAAGAAAATAGGTTGCACAGAAAGTCTCCTGACTCCCTTCCTAGTGAGGAGAAGCCTTTCACTCCTACCAGCTTCTCAGCCTGGTTTCCCAAAGGATTGAGCCTTAATGCACGGCTCCGACTGAGTGCACAGTGCCAGTCCCGCTCTTAAAGGCTTTGAAAGTCCTCGGTGACTTTTAGTTGAAGCTGACAGAGGGGCAGAGCTCTAAAAATACTAGATCCAGCAAAATGAAAGCGTGCAAAGACACCCAAAAAGCAGGAGCAGTTCAGAGGTTGTCCCTTCTGTTGGGCTTGCTCACCAAGCAGCCAGCCTGTGTGTGGCTCCCGGCCAGCGAGCCAAGTGGGCTACTTCTAGCCAGCAGCCTCGTTAGCAACAGGAGCTTTGGGATTTGGGGGGTTCCTGGGGCTACCAGGGAGGTAGTGATAAAGAAGGATCTGGGAGGTTACAGTAGGGAGAAGAAGGAAGGAGGTTTTGGGGGTGGTGAGAAAGGGAAATGGGATGGTGGCACAAGAAGGCAGAAAAACTGGTAGTCAGAGGCTACAGGGAAAAGACAAAATCTAAGAAAAACTGGCTGTGTGGGTTCCACTGCTCACAGAACAACTTATTTAGACACCTCTCTATCATTTCATGCTGGGAATCTCCCCTATATTACCTTTTAAGTAGCTCTACAGCTGGCAGCTGCAATTTAATACAGTGAATGCCATCACTGCTTTCCGACCTCCTGTTCTCTACTTGAAATGGTCCCCACTTTACCTCTTTTCCTCAATTGCACCAAATTCCCACTTCCTCATCCCACTTCCTCGTAAGCGTTTCTTGCATCCAACGTCCTGGTGTCTCCTCTCTGCTATAAATACAACCAGGCATTTCAAGCAGGTATTAAGGAGTTTCAGAGCCAGCTAGTGCACATTTCCATGGCACGCTTCCATGGCCTGAAATAAACCTCAGAAAAACATCCATCGCTCCTCAAGGGAACAACAGTCTAATGGGAGGACCCTGAACTTTCATCTTTTCCCTGCTACAGTCCTCTTGGTGAATCTTTTTTAACCTCTTTCTCCTCCCTTCTGCTGGAGACAGTACCAAGGCCCGACCATCTGTGGATTTTACAAGTTTAATGGAATGTTTCTAGACCGCGCTCTTAACCTCAGACACTCCGATCAGATTTCACAGGATTCAGTCACTTTTTAGCCCCAGGGTACTGTAGGTGCTAAAATAGCTAATCTACATCTCTCAGCCACAATGGAACAGCTACACAGCAAAGCTCAATTTTTAATCCTGCTGAGGACCCTGACTGCTTTCGGCCATCAGGTATCCCACGGCATGCTTCACAGGGAAGGAAATGTTAATCTGGAATGCTGGCCAAATTCCAGTTCAGGGATAATTACATTCTGACAATTTACATTCTCCCTGCAGTTTTTAATGGATATGCCTTTTTTTTTTTTTTTTTTTCTCCTTCCTTTATGTCATAAAAGCAGTGGCCTGGTCCTGCTCCTGCTGTCAGAGCAGCTGCCAGGCTCTGCAGCGTAAGTAGCTGCATTTCAGTGGTAGGTGAAGGCATCTCAGTACATTCAAACAAAGCACTTTGAAGACACCATGGGCACAAGAAGTATTGTATGAATACACCCTACTGCTGGCCTTACAGCATAGCAAAGGCTACAGCATGACATGAAACACCCGGCAGCAGTATCTACGTTGGGAAAGGAAAAGTTAGCTTAAGGATGGACACACGGACATAAAGTCTTTTCCCTCCCAAATCCTAATTCTAGTCTGGACCCAGCGCGGCTCCAGCTGGGATCCAAAAAGCAAGTGCCATGAACTATCAGCATCCTGCACAGCAGGATTCTTCTGGCGGCAGAAGAAAGTAAGTTTATAAAAGCAGTGAAGGTTTTTGGCAAAATGCTGGGATGCTGGAGAACACTGCCTGGTAGTAAAACAGGGCAAGGAAAAGAAATGCCCATTCCCATACCAGGAAAGGCACAGTTAGTGTTTCTTGTTTTACAGAATCACAGAATCCCATGGGGTTGGAAGGGACCTCTGGAGATCATCTCCTCCACCCCCCTGCCAGAGCAGGGCCACCCAGAGCAGGTCGCACAGGAACGTGTCCCGGTCGGGTTTGAATGTCTCCAGAGAAGGAGACTCCCCCACCTCCCTGGGCAGCCTCTGCCAGGGCTCTGCCACCCTCACAGGAAAGAAGTTCCTCCTCATGTTGAGATGGAACTTCTTATATTCAAGTTTGTGCCCATTCCTTCTTTTCCTGTCCCTGGGCACCACTGAAAAAAGACCAGCCCCATCCTCCTGACACCCACCCTCGAAGTATTTATAAGCATTGATGAGATTGTCCCCCTAGACTTCTCCAGACTAAAAAGATCCAAGTCCCTCAGCCTTTCCTCCTAAGAGAGATGTTCTAGTCCTCTACTCATCTTTGTAGCCCTCTGCTGTCCCTCTCCAGCAGTTCCCTGTCCTTTTTGAACTGGGGAGCCCAGAACTGGACCCAGTGCTCTAGGCAAGAAATGGAGTAGAAGGCTTTGCTTAAGGCGGAATATTATGGATCACACTCAGAGTATATCAAGTTGCACCTTATTAAATATAAACATTCAAGATAAATTAATTACATGACTGTATTACGCTTTGTTTATAAAACCATACATAACCACACTATGCTATTTTCTTCACAAGAACCACAATGCCTAAAAGGGTAGTTTTCATATTTCGGCAACAATGAAGTAAATTGAGAGAGATTAGGACAGTGGTTACAAATAAACCGTGAGGGAACAGATGGCTCAGAGGATGGGTAGAGAGACATGTAGCTTTCCCTCCTCCCCCAATATCTCCCAGATCATTAGCAACCGAAGGCCGTTACTAGCACTGGGTGAATATTTTTCACAAGCAGTTTTTTGATCAAAATGTGGCTTTCCTGCCTTTGGTGGGGCTAGAGACAGTGTGAGGGGGTGAAGGTAGAGTGGGTTTTCTTCCCCTTGTGTCTCTCACTGCTCACAGCAATTCTACCGCAGTTCTGTGAACCCAGCCCTCACTTCCTTTGCATTTTTTTATAGTTGCCTAAAAAATGAAATGCTTTGAGTCACGCAGAGTCATTTTGTGGGTGTGAATCAAGCCTAACCAGGTACATTACCAGCAAGCCATCACCACCACGATGATGGTACCCTGAGAACAGAGAGATGTTGCACACAAGCTGCTACATGGGTGGCTTCATGGCAAAGGAGCTAAATTACAAAAGAGATACTTTCCCAACCCTACAGAGTGTCGTTGCTCTCCCACCCTCACCTGGGCCCGTGCAGGATGTACACTAGAGACAGTGAGTGTGTCTGTACGTGCTATTTTCATTTCTCTTTAGCTAGGCTTAGCTCTGTCATTCTAAAAAAAAAAAAAAAGAAAGATGAGTCACCCAGCATCAAAAAAAAATATGATCTAAACCATATCTAAATCAAATTTTCTACAGGAATAATAAACCCACCCCCCGTTAAGAGACTTCCATACTGCACTCCTCCTGGAAATTTCAGGGAGTTGTTAAGGAAGACGCGCTCCGAAGCAGGAAGCAGCAACCCAGCCTGGGGACAGCCAAGCAAAACTCCGAGCGGGTCTTGGCGGTGACGGAGGAACGGCACAAAATACCAGAGCTGCCTCTTTGAGCTGAGCTCCTTCCCTTTCCGCGCCCTGCTACACTAAGGAATCAGCTCCATTTCTGTAAAATTCCCTGGAATTCCTTGAGCGTTACAGCTAACCATGCTTCTCCTTCATCCAAAACAGATGCTTTGAAGCTTTCCAGAGACACCCAAGAAAGAAGACATATCGAAATACCTAGACTACCCCCAAACTCCACCCTGGAACAGATGGCGAGGTTATAAATACAGAAGCATCTGGTAACCACTGGTATGAAAAAGCTGGCAAGCAACAGCTTATTCTGTTCTACTAAATATGCCATAATTTGAACTATATTTAAACGGGAGCTGAAAAGAAACAATCGTTTCATTTGTATATAACATAGTCCCCAAACACCTACATATTGTAACTGCCGCGTAGCTTGGGCATTACACTCTCGTCTACCAAAAGCACTTGCTTTAATTAAGCATTCAGCAGTGTCTAAACTGAAATTAGAAGTGACTGCAAAACAAGCAGTTCGGTACAAAAGCATCGTTTTAAGCCCGTGCTCTGCTGCACCAGACAAACCAGACTCAAGGCTGCGAGTTTCCAGCGCTTTCAGCTCACCCTCGAGTCCCGGCGATTGGAGGGGCCTTGACAACCCGCCAGATTGCCGAGAGCGCTCCGAAAGACAAGAGGACTCGGGGAAAACAGACCTCTGTGCTGGTGCCAGCTGTTCCGTTTGTCCCCGGGTTCAGCCACCACAACGTGAACGAGGGATGATTCTTCCTACGTGACTGTCAGAAAAGCAATCTGTTATAAAGGAGGGCCACAAGGATGATCAGGGGGATGGAGCACCTCTGCTACGAGGACAGGCTGAGGGAGCGGGGGTTGTTCAGCCTGGAGAAGAGGAGGCTCCGGGGAGACCTAATAGCAGCCTTCCAGTACCTGAAGGGAGCTACAGGAAGGCTGGGGAGAACCTGTTTAGAAAGGCCTGTAGTGACAGGACGAGGGGCAATGGCTTCAAGCTGGAGGGGAACAGATTTAGATTGGAGATTAGGAGAGGGTTCTTCACTGTGAGGGTGGTGGAGCACTGGAACAGGTTGCCCAGGGAGGTGGTTGAGGCCCCATCCCTGGAGATATTCAAGGAGAGGCTCGACGAGGCCCTGGGCAACCTGGTCTAGTTGGGGGTGTCCCTGCTGACTGCGGGGGGGTCGGACTAGATGGCCTTTGGAGGTCCCTTCTGGCCTGGGCAATTCTATGACTCTATGATTCTATGATTCTAAATTATAGTCATTGTATGGTAAAGGCGGCCGGTAAACACGAGCACTTATAGTCATTTTATGGTAAAGGCGGCCGGTAAACACGAGCACCGGTGGTGAAGAGAAAAACCCCACCCTGAAAACCCCAACCCAAAGTCAGACCTGAGCAGGCACACTGCCCACGGTAACCCCGAATCCACTTTCCAAAACTCTATTTAAATAATCTTTTGGGACCCCGCTCTGCCGTTCTCTCTGCGAAATCAGTGAATCTTCTCGTGTTTGCTGGAAATCCAAAGCGATAGCTTGCATCAAACCATCGTTCTGGATTAAAGTCGCTTTGGGAAAAGACTGTAAAAGGCTGTCTGCTGGGATTGTGTTAGAGGTCCGCTGGAGAACCCCACCGCCGGATTTGGATGTGTGCAGAGAGCTTTTAAAAATGACTAGAGAGAGAAAGAAATACTCCTAGGAATTGGCTGATAACGGAGTCTTAAATTCCAGATACAGAAGGAAGAACAAATACTAACAGCAGGGCCCTGTAAGTCCGGGATGTAATAGCCCACAGATTTCTTTACAAAATAGGCACTGAGCAAACGAGAGGTGATTCAGCAGTAGACTTTCAGCAAATAGTGAGGATGTCATAATAAAAGCCACTTGTGATAACTCAATTCGAGCCTATTTGCCCCAAATTGGTTCGGTTTAAGCAAAATAAAAGCAGGTCTGCAAGGCTTTTAATTTCAAAAAGGGAAGTTGAGGTAATTAAGGGAACTAGTTTGTGAAGCCGATGGGGTTGAATGGCTGAAAGGCTCCAATGAGAAGACCTTGAAACTGAATTTCACTGAATTTTAGAGTTGGAAGGGACCACAGAGATCATCTAGTCCAACTCCCCTGCTGAAGCAGGAAGAAGAAAAACCATCTGCCATTTGCATCCTGAATAGAGGAGGCGAATAAAAAGCCCGGGGAGGGAAGCAGTGAGAAGGTGCTGGAGATGGGAGATGGTCATGGTCAAGCTACACAGAAGATCTCTGCTGAAGGAAGGGTAGAGGAGGCAACACTCAGGGAAGCCACAGCTATCAACTGCAGCCAAGAGTCGAGAACGGAGTCTGAATCAAAACATAAAAGGCACGGAAATGTAAAGTCCACCACGAGATTACAGTTCCATTGTGCTAAAATAACTTGGCACCCGTCTTTGATAAAATAACTGGTTTGACAAAAAAAACAAAAGGCAGTCGGTCTTATTTAATGGGATTTTAGCAAAGCGACAAGAAAACCGGGGGACTATTAGTAAAGGGGGAAAATGGAGATCAATAAAGAGAAGGGTGAGATCAATAATAAATGCTAACATGCATTAAGCGCTGCAGGTTTTTTAAAAAGCATCATTACAAAGTTAAATAATCATAAATAATTGTCCTAGTTTTGAGTACAACCATACCAAAATGATTTAAATTAAATATATATACGTATCTGTAAGCAGTACAGGCCTGCTGCCAAAATCCACCACTAAAAGAAGGCAATGGTTGCCAGCTGCTGCCTTTCCCCAGCACAGAAAGGATCCAGCCTTCTTTCTGAAGTTCACTCAATGCAGTTATTAGAGCATTAGAAACAGAGAAACCAACTCCAAGCTGAATCATTATGAAAATATTTCTTAAAATAAAACCCTTCTATGTTTTTTCTCATACCTGCAGGATTCTTAAGTGTATTTGCAAAAGCACAGGACCGGAAATCCTGAGCCTGATCCCTTAATACTGAAGTCAACCACGTTGCGTAATCCCATTAATACATTTATCAGGCTCCATCTTCACAGTAATCAGGTTTTTAGCCCCTGTTACACAATTCCCATTAGAAGGCTATTCAAGAACCTCCCTTGGTTTGAAGCCATTCTGCTCATTTCCAGCCTAAACTTATTCAGAGCCATTTGTTCTTGTGCCAGAATTGTCATTTAACTTAAATAACTCTTCTCCCTCTCCGGTATTTATGCCAGTGTATTTATAGAGAAGGAATATAATTTTTCTCTGCCTTTTTTTGTCACTGGCTTACCGTCCAGGCCCCTTTAATCGTTTTGTGAAGCGGCTTCTCTCTTCTCCAGATCATTTCTAGCCGACACCCTCCCCTGCACCTTTTACAGTTGAAATCAATCTTTCTCCTCTGTGGCCAAGGACCGCATAGTACATTTTAAACAAAGCCTCCCTAAAACCTATTGCAACAGCATCCACATTTCCTTGTCGCTCGTGGAAATCACTTGGTTGACAAATGCGCTCCCCCTATGTATCGTTGTCAGTGGGACATAAGGATTATCCTATGATTGATTAATATCTTCCAGTTCCAGTACAGAAACCACAACTTTCTATCAGAGCTTGCATTACAAGATCTTGCATTTCCTTACAGGCAAATAGTCCTAAACTCATTCATTCTTCTGATGGGATGTCCTATTTTTCCTCTTCTGACGCCATCTCCAGATCCCATTAATTTCTGCTGTATCATTAGTTAATACATTGATTAACACTAGTCTTGAGACCAGTCCCTAAGGAACACTATTGCTAACTTGCCCGCCAATCCTTCCTCAACCATCCTACCTTTTCTCCTGTGACTACTGGATTTATTGATGCAAAACAAAGACCAAAATACTTCTGTTCTAAGTGATTGATTGAAACTGTCTCACTCTGTATTTTTGGTCTTTTTATTCTTAAAGAAAAGCTGACTTTTGCTGGTGGAGAACAACAAAGGCATATTTCTCTGTAAATCAGGCCTTTGGCTAAACTGGAAATCTCTCCTATTTTCACAGCTGGGCATTTGTAAAAATTAATAAACTATGCGAGTCAATGCATTTTATGTTAAAAATGGTAAATGAAGTTTCTTAATGACTCGTCTGACTTTTTAATTGTACTTAGGATTTATGTCACAAATTTAAAAAACAATTAGAAAGCAGGCATGTAAATTTTGTAGTTAAATAAAATTAAGCTAAATGTGCTGAATACATAGTTTAAATTAAAACAAACTGGTTTATTGTACAAAGGAATCCTGCAGCCTATAAATAGAACCAATTTCTATCTATTCAGCACGTCTTCGGATTTTCAGAACTTGAAACAAAATTAATTTCTGTTCTCATGCAAAGGAAGAGCTGATGCTGAAGTAAAAGTAACGTGGCAAAAACTACTTCACTAAACATTTTCTTTTAACCCAGACCGCTTCTGGAGTTCAGTTGCCCATGCAGCCATGAATGTTTTGTCAACAAGGCTTTTGTTAGAAGGACATGGACAGTGGGATGGACTGCACCCTCAGCGAGTTGCCGATGACACCAACCTGTGTGGGGTGGTCAACACACTAGGAGGGATGGGATACCATCCAGAGGGACCTGGACAAGCTTGAGAGGTGGGCCCATGCAAACCTCGTGAAGTACAACCAGGCCAAGTGCAGGGTAATCCCAAGCACAAATCCAGGCTGGGTGAAGAATGGATTGGGAGCCAATGAGAGGGACAAACTGGAGACTAAACATGGGAATCACTCCAGCTGGTGTGGAGAGGGATTTGATCTAGGGCAAGAAATTTGCTGCTACGGATCAGGAGCTCTTGCCCCCACTAGTCTTTACCTCAGCCTGAGCCCTGGAAAGTTCTTTCAGCTTCCTTATCAGCAGAGGATGTAATGACAATCTCCAAGTTTCTCCATTCACCAGTCCTGAAGTGCTTTGAGATCATCCAACAGATGGCAATACTCATGTTTACTCAATACCAGTGCTGCCTCCCAGGAGAGCAAGAGCAAACAATAATTTGCCTTTTCGATTACAGCAATGCTCCACTAAAACCACTACGTATGTCGAGTTTTAAATTCAGCTAAATTTAAAGATTAAGAAAAATGCTCCCTTTCTCCCACCAGTGACAGAACAATACTACACTTGTCTTCTTTTCTTTTTTTTTTTAATTAAAAAACAGGTTGAACTTTAGAAGTGTTATTGCACTCCTTCTACTGCACTTGACGCAGCAGAAGAAGCTGAATAAAGCGCATCATAAAAAGATGCCACTGGGATCAGTTAAAGCCAACAAAATTGAAATCATTTAGAAGGAACGAAGCCAAAAACACAGAACCAGATTTCAACTTGGCGTATGCTGTGGCGGGAGGCCAGTGGAAGGAGGACTTGTTAGAGGAGTAAGGAGAGGGAAGGCTCCCTGCTGCAGCCCACAGATCAGGTATGATGGGCCAGATAATCAGGTGTCATCAACTGGGATGAGATCAATGAAGCGACGCCAATTTTGACTTGCTGAGGCTCCGTCCTGGCACATCGAAACTGGGCTGTAAAGAATTCTCATCATGTTAAGCCGTGCCATTAATAAACATCGAGCTGTTATACACCACTTGCCATCTTCAAAGAGCTTCAAAACCAATGACTAATCCTCACAACCACCTCCTCAGGTGCAGGAACTCTTTTAAAGATGGGAACAAAGGCAAAACGGGGAAGTTGCTGGCCACAACTCCTAAAAGGCATTTTTTAAAACCAGCCAAGCACAAGGCAGAAATTTGGGGTTCCCCATCACATAGCCCCTTCACTAGAACTTCCCTTGATTTTCTTCAACAGTGGGAGACACCTACAACCTAAAAAATTTTGCCTCCAAACCTAGAACTTCATATATAAAGTTGCTTCTCAAGTGACTGTGAGACTGAGTTTGTATCTCCTCTGTGCAGGCAGGGGCTGGCAGAGCAGCAGAGGAAGTAAAGATGGGTGAAGTGATGGTACGATGGAGATCAACAGGAAGTTGTGGCCATTAATTTGCATTTCAGCTGATGTGGTGTAACCAAGGAAAAAAAAAAAAAAGCAGCTGAGCCTACTCACTAGAAGGTCAGTAAATCACGATTTCTAGATTCTCTTCTCCACCTCCGTTTTTCCTCCAGCAAATAAAATCACCTTAAAATTTACAAAAAAGCTACGAAAAAAAGTCAGGTTTATAACAAACTCCTGGAGGAAAGATGATGATGCACAGAGCATCTCCGTTAACTAATGCCCTGCACAGCAGAGATCTCCAGAGGAGACTAGAACTGAAAACAGATTTTAACAAAATGCCAGAAACAAGAATAAGTTACTGAGGAGAGAATAAACGCCACACACTTGTGTTTCTAAGCACCTCGATAATGTTATCAATAAACCCAGATGCATCCTCCCCACAAATGCAGCAGCCACAATTGACTCAAATGGATGACACTTTGGTAATGTGCCTATTTGACTCTCAAGCTGAAGCCGATAAAAAATTCAAAGATGGGACTTCCTTGGTATTTGTATGTTAATCTGCACGGCTTCAGGGAAATTGTTGCGACTCAACCTACAATTCATTCCGTGCAGTCAGTGACATTCAAGTACCTACCAGCAATTTTCATACCACTGGCAGTATATCTTATAGGCTGTCATCAATCTGATGCATTATCCTTTTTCGCAAAAAATCTGTCATGAGCACCAGGCAGGCTTCCCCTTGGTTCAGAGAGGCAGGAGTAGAGCTGATTCACCTTTTTTTTTTCTTTTTTTTTTTTCCCCTTTCATCCTGATTTATATTGTCTCCTTTTCAATTTCGTTTTCCCATGTTACACAAGGAGCAGGGGTCTGGCTACATATATGTATAATGTACGTGCAAGGGACAGCAAGAGAAGGAATGACTTTTTAATCACCTTCCTCCTGCTAACAGTTCCTTTTGCTTCATGTCCTTGGAGGCATTTTATTATTAAAAACAAATGAATTCTCCTTTTCTTTTGCTTTTGTTGAAAGAAAACAATAGGACTTGTGAGAAACCCAGCTACAAGGAAACGCTCACGTTCTGGAGTCCTTGGACCTGCTGAATTCTTTTGCTGCGTTTCTACAGACAGCAGGCAAGCAGCTACACCTCCCTCTGAGCCGAAGGCCTCCCCAGCACCAGCCACTTTCCACCAGGGATAGTTTTGCCCAAACCACCATCACATTTAAACTGAGAAGACATTTTACTGCAAATACAGTCCGCCATCCATGGGCCTTGGGCCTACCAGGGCAACAGAGAGGCCACGCTCTGGCTCCAGTTGATAGATGTCATGACCAAAACAGTTGGAAGATCTCTCCCTCATGGGGACTGTCTAGTATCCACTCACGTAAGCTGGAGCTCCACCTCTCCCCGAGGCTCAGCAAGTACCTGGGCTATCCCTCGTGCCTGACTGCCTGTTTTTCGTGAACTTATGCAACCTTAATTACCCTTGCAGACCTGTATCTCTTTGTCAGGCTTGACTGAAACGGGCCGACAGGTTCAGAAGTTATTGGGGTGGCGCAAACATACATACATATGGGGTGATAAGAAACCTGGATGAGACCGAGTCTCATTTTGGAAGAAAACAACATGGATGTTGATTGTCAGGGCAAAACAAGGGAGTGTCATCGTGGATCCGAGCAGAGATCCCAAGCAGTGAGCTATCTGCAGTGGAGCAACCTAAAGATTTAGGTGTGGTCACATGGAAAAATCAGTATTTTGATGTACTCAGGAATAGGCAATTGTCTAAAATACCACAATCGTAAAGAAATCCCAAGACCAGCTTCTTTCTTCAAGACTGATGACGGGCTGCATCTGCTAGGACTAGAATGATACCAAGGTCTCAGGGCAGCTGATGCCAGACAGGACCGCTTAGAGCGGAATCAGAGGTTGCACCAACCTCCCAAATTGCTTCACCAATGAGTATGGGGTCAGACCACAGAAACATGGGAAGAACACAGCTGAGATAGACCTCAAAAAGCCCATCCCTTTATTCCAGGCTGCAAAAAGTTTTACTTAAAGTCATTTTTTTGCAGGTTCTCCAGGATCTTTTCAGACTATAGTTCAGTCAGGCTCAGGTCAGTGACAAACCATGTAGAGGAAAAGCTCTAACTCACGAATCCCTTTAACTCTTCAAGCCCTCTCTTTTCACCACCGTTGTGGCCATGTTTTGCTTTTAACAAGTCTTGGAAGGGGCACGAGAGATGTACCACTTGAAGGCTCACTTTGGCATCAAGATACAGCCATGAGATTGCCGTGCAGTTTGAAGAGTCACAAGGTTGACCTGGACAGCAAGGAAAGAGCCCAGAGAACCAGCACTCCTACCTCCCACTAGTGCCAAGATGCAAGGAGTTGAGAGATTTACGTAAAACCAACAGCAAACACAGCCTATAGTCAGGTACCAACCTTCTTTGCACTCAAAAATTATAATTAGTATTATGCATATTTACTCATTAACAGTCAGAGGGTGAGAACTTGTATTTGCTCATGCCACAGCTGCCTGTTCATAGCTACTGGGCAGTGTCCTCACCCTCCTCTCCCTCAACTGGCAAGGCCCAACGCATGGTGCAAGTCTTCCCTTGCCCAAAGTGTGCAGATACAACATGAAAAAACAGGGTTCCTAACGGTGGTGCATCACCAGTCTGAGCTCTCCTCCTCATGGGCCTTCAAGGCAACAAGAAACACAACAAAACGACGAGCAAAAAAAGGCCCCAGGTGGCCAAAGATTCATTACAACAGGCAGAATTACTCCCTCCGTCCTCTCTCCAGCCCCCACTTAATTGAGTAGCCTGGTAAATTGATGAATTACAGTTAAATGATCTCGCTGTGATGCCTCTTGCTGATGAATGAAGAATACCCTGCCAGAGTCTCCTGATTTCAGGTGATGGATTTGAGCCCAGGCTGCAACACAATTCCTTATGACTGAGAAGCTCAGCTATTTTCACTCTTAATCCTGATACTATTTGATTGAATAAATCCAAGGTCCTAATTTCCTAGGTGGATACAGTTCTTCAAAACACCACCAGCCCTCCAATTACTTTTAACTGCATCCAAAAAAAAAAAAAAAAAAAAAAGGTGAAGAATACTCCTGTAGGAGCTGGGAAGATCTCAGCTTTCTGCTGGGAAATACCTACACCCAAAACACACTGTGCTGGAGCACGAACGAGCGACTGTGAAGTTACATTTGTCATCTCATGGCCCAAAGCTCTTAGCATCCAGCCCTCAAACCTCAGGGACACAGGCCCCTGGGGAAAGGATAACTATTAATTTACATCATTTTCCTTCAGCACTTACACAAACTCTTTATAACAGGGGGAGGGGGCACCTTAAAACCCCCACACTTGAGCCTTTGGGAATACTTTTGGGACACAACCTAATTTTTCCTTCCCCTTCAAAAGGCTCAAATGGGAGCAAAACCTTCTCCAACTTGGCTGCACAGAACTTTCACACAGATCTCTGCCCAGCACCAGCTGGATCCAAAGATGTTGTGTCATGGGTGAAATATTCCAGGGCTTTATTGTGCAAGCTCCTAATTATTAATGTCTAGTCTCCATTATTTCTGCAGCAAGATTTACAACGTAGCTTAGGGTGGTGGATTTGAACCAGTTTCCCCTCAAATCTGCAGATGGGGAACCACAGGAATGTTTTTTATCCCCTCGACTTCTGTACTCTCTGGTGCAGAAAAAACCCCAAGGAAAAGACAAGCCCCTCAAAAGAGGAATCGGGGTGAAAACTGTCCTTCTCTGCCTCTTTTAAACAACCCCACGCTGTCCCTTGGGGACGATACAGCCAGATCTTTGCAAAATTTCACTCTTGTATCTTTTTTTAGGGAACATAAACCGCACCATTGCAACATTCCCTCCCAGTCAGGGTCCAGAAGTGGGACGGCAGCAGGAACAGGACACAGTCGGTCCCCTGGGATCAGGAGAAAGGAGGCAGCTGATGCAAAAGCCAACGGCTGCACGTAACTCTGGCGGAGGGAGCCAGAAGCTGCCCCCACTGAACAATAGAAGGAAACGCTGTCGCTGATCTGGCTGCAGCCTGTGCCTCCAAAACCAGCAGTTGGGGATGGAAAAGCCTTGCAAGGGAGAAGCAGAAAACTTCTGGGGATAAAGGGCTTCACTTCCATGCATCATTTTCCCAGTGAAACAAAAGGTAACAATTTTAAGTCTGGAAATTAAGCTGATTTTGGAAGTAAATGCATGGTTGGGAAGTCAAATGAAGCTAATCCCCTCTTCATTCCCAGGAATGTGATACATTGGAAAAACCTGTGGAGTAAGCAACCAGTACCCAGAGGAGCAGCACACCCAGCTCTTACTGGTCTAACAGGGGTTAACCCAAACGGCTGGTGCTCCAGAAAACAATCATATTCATATAGTCATATATATGTGTGTGCATATAGACACGCTGGATCGCTTTTGCTGCAAATATATAGAAAAAAAAACAAAAACCACAACACATTTTTGGCTCCAGGATGTAGAATTTTTAAAAATAACAATCTACACATGTTATTGCAAGAGTTGCAATAAAATAAGCACCGCCGGTGCCGGTGAGTTATAGGTGCTCACGACAGGAGGGATAATGGGATTTCACCCTGTTTTGTTTCCCCGGAGGTAACTGCACTCTTATCAGGAGATGCAGGATATGAGGCTCTGACACTTCTCTCCTCTGATTCATGCACTGGAATAAAGCAGACATTTGATGGCATCTGCATTGCTGACTCAACCGCGTATCTTCGGTGCTCATCTTGTTGGTGCCAGGAAAAAGGATCTGGGAGGGGAGAGAGCTCTTCTTCCCTGCCCACAGCAGCCAACAACGCGGCCACAGTGTTTGCTGTTTTGCCTCAGGGCCTCACCGGTAAAAATAGGTAAATAAATAAAAATGCATTCCTGCCTCCATCCCACATTCACCAAGGCAAGGTTTACAGCTGGTTCTCTCCACCCGAGCTTGGCAAAGCAACTTCAAAAAAACAAAAAAAAAAGAAAACCTGACTGCTCTGCTTTTGGAATATATTTGAAATTAAAAGAAAGTAAACTTTGCCCTGTCTTCTCCCTGCACTTTACTCCCACCCAGCCTCAGAAAAAGGTGGAAGACAAACATTTTCTTGTTGAGGCTCATTCTACCTCTAAGTGGTTGTTTCCAAAGTCTGGATTACTTTTTTTTTTTTAAAGTATAAGCTCTGGCACATCTAATTTTCTTCCTTTTGGGGAATAAACAAGAAGAGCAGCAGCCCAGCAGGTAATGAAACGGATTCTCCTCCAACTCTACAAGCACAGAGTTTAGACCAAGGAGGTGACAAAGAAGACAAATTAACCCCTTGAAGGATGCTAATCACACGTGGGAGCGGTGTTTTCCAGCAGGTGGGCAGTTTTTGCCTCCTCTCATGCTCTGGCAGCCCTCGGCAAATGTTCACAGCCCCACATGCCAGGCCCACGCACGGAATTGCTGCTCATGTTCTCCTCCTGCTGTGCCCTCACCACCCACAGCTGCAATGGATGTAGCTCCTCAGCCTCTTCCTGGCTCTGGTCACAGAAGGGCTGTGACACTTTCTGCTCTTAGAAGTGAGTGATTTAGCAAGAAAAAACATCTACAGTTGCACGTCTGGGTCTTCATCCCCATGGCATGACCCAGGTTGGGTTGTCTTATGTTGGACAAAGACCATACTGGAGAGGACTGGCTATGCCTTGTGTCCCTCTTGGTATTTTCTTCATTGAGTGTCCAAACAGAGCAACAGGGTCAGAGTGAAGGTTCTCTCCTCTGCTGTCCTGTCTCCAGCAGGGACATGATGCAGGAGTGAGAGCTTTCCCCTTCCACACCCTTCTGCCTTGGCTTGCTTGAGCCCACATAGCTTGATGTCCACGCTGGCTCTGGAGACCTTTGGGATGAGCCAGGAGGAGAGCAGCTCCACACAAACCACGTTTTCACAGAATCACAGAATCTTCTAGGTTGGAAGGGACCTTAAAGATCATCTTGTCCAACCGTCAACCCGACTGACAAAAATAGACACCCACACAACAAACAAGGGGCATCATCACTAAACCAGACCTCCCAGCACTACATCAACCTGTCTTTTGAACACCTCCAGGGATGGGGCCTCAACCACCTCCCTGGGCAGCCCATTCCAATGGCTGAGAACCCTTTCAGTGAAAAAATTTTTCCTAATATCCAGCCTGAACCTCCCCTGGTGCAACTTGAGGCCATTTCCTCTCGTCCTGTCGCCTGTGACTTGAGAAAAGAGACTGACCCCCCCCTCTCCCCTTCCACCTTGGCTTGCTTGAGCCCACATGGATGACATACACGATGTCCACGCTGGCTCTGGAGAACTTTGGCATGAGCCAGGAGAAGAGCAGCTCCACATGAACCACGTTTTCAAAGCATCCGGCGAGGAAGCCAAGGCCATCCCAACTCCTTCCCTCCCAACTGGCCTGCAGCAATGGCCCCACCAAAACCAAGACCCAAAGGAGATGGAGGATTTACAGCAAACAAGAACAGGCCTGGGGTTGACGGCCTCAGCGCCCAGTGCCAGGACTAAGCCTCCTTTCCAGGGAAGTCGTGTCTCATCAAGCACAAGCCTTGACTGAGCACTCT
>NW_015090890.1:1115386-1129209 GCF_001431845.1 Calidris pugnax
CAAATTACCTTATAGAAAAAAAAAAAAAAAAAAAAAAAAAAAAAAAGGTGAAGAATACTCCTGTAGGAGCTGGGAAGATCTCAGCTTTCTGCTGGGAAATACCTACACCCAAAACACACTGTGCTGGAGCACGAACGAGCGACTGTGAAGTTACATTTGTCATCTCATGGCCCAAAGCTCTTAGCATCCAGCCCTCAAACCTCAGGGACACAGGCCCCTGGGGAAAGGATAACTATTAATTTACATCATTTTCCTTCAGCACTTACACAAACTCTTTATAACAGGGGGAGGGGGCACCTTAAAACCCCCACACTTGAGCCTTTGGGAATACTTTTGGGACACAACCTAATTTTTCCTTCCCCTTCAAAAGGCTCAAATGGGAGCAAAACCTTCTCCAACTTGGCTGCACAGAACTTTCACACAGATCTCTGCCCAGCACCAGCTGGATCCAAAGATGTTGTGTCATGGGTGAAATATTCCAGGGCTTTATTGTGCAAGCTCCTAATTATTAATGTCTAGTCTCCATTATTTCTGCAGCAAGATTTACAACGTAGCTTAGGGTGGTGGATTTGAACCAGTTTCCCCTCAAATCTGCAGATGGGGAACCACAGGAATGTTTTTTATCCCCTCGACTTCTGTACTCTCTGGTGCAGAAAAAACCCCAAAGAAAAGACAAGCCCCTCAAAAGAGGAATCGGGGTGAAAACTGTCCTTCTCTGCCTCTTTTAAACAACCCCACGCTGTCCCTTGGGGACGATACAGCCAGATCTTTGCAAAATTTCACTCTTGTATCTTTTTTTAGGGAACATAAACCGCACCATTGCAACATTCCCTCCCAGTCAGGGTCCAGAAGTGGGACGGCAGCAGGAACAGGACACAGTCGGTCCCCTGGGATCAGGAGAAAGGAGGCAGCTGATGCAAAAGCCAACGGCCGCACGTAACTGTGGTGGAGGGAGCCAGAAGCTGCCCCCACTGAACAATAGAAGGAAACGCTGTCGCTGATCTGGCTGCAGCCTGTGCCTCCAAAACCAGCAGTTGGGGATGGAAAAGCCTTGCAAGGGAGAAGGAGAAAACTCCTGGGGATAAAGGGCTTCACTTCCATGCATCATTTTCCCAGTGAAACAAAAGGTAACAATTTTAAGTCTGGAAATTAAGCTGATTTTGGAAGTAAATGCATGGTTGGGAAGTCAAATGAAGCTAATCCCCTCTTCATTCCCAGGAATGTGATACATTGGAAAAACCTGTGGAGTAAGCAACCAGTACCCAGAGGAGCAGCACACCCAGCTCTTACTGGTCTAACAGGGGTTAACCCAAACGGCTGGTGCTCCAGAAAACAATCATATTCATATAGTCATATATATGTGTGTGCATATAGACACGCTGGATCGCTTTTGCTGCAAATATATAGAAAAAAAAAACAAAAACCACAACACATTTTTGGCTCCAGGATGTAGAATTTTTAAAAATAACAATCTACACATGTTATTGCAAGAGTTGCAATAAAATAAGCACCGCCGGTGCCGGTGAGTTATAGGTGCTCACGACAGGAGGGATAATGGGATTTCACCCTGTTTTGTTTCCCCGGAGGTAACTGCACTCTTATCAGGAGATGCAGGATATGAGGCTCTGACACTTCTCTCCTCTGATTCATGCACTGGAATAAAGCAGACATTTGATGGCATCTGCATTGCTGACTCAACCGCGTATCTTCGGTGCTCATCTTGTTGGTGCCAGGAAAAAGGATCTGGGAGGGGAGAGAGCTCTTCTTCCCTGCCCACAGCAGCCAACAACGCGGCCACAGTGTTTGCTGTTTTGCCTCAGGGCCTCACCGGTAAAAATAGGTAAATAAATAAAAATGCATTCCTGCCTCCATCCCACATTCACCAAGGCAAGGTTTACAGCTGGTTCTCTCCACCCGAGCTTGGCAAAGCAACTTCAAAAAAACAAAAAAAAAAGAAAACCTGACTGCTCTGCTTTTGGAATATATTTGAAATTAAAAGAAAGTAAACTTTGCCCTGTCTTCTCCCTGCACGTTACTCCCACCCAGCCTCAGAAAAAGGTGGAAGACAAACATTTTCTTGTTGAGGCTCATTCTACCTCTAAGTGGTTGTTTCCAAAGTCTGGATTACTTTTTTTTTTTTAAAGTATAAGCTCTGGCACATCTAATTTTCTTCCTTTTGGGGAATAAACAAGAAGAGCAGCAGCCCAGCAGGTAATGAAACGGATTCTCCTCCAACTCTACAAGCACAGAGTTTAGACCAAGGAGGTGACAAAGAAGACAAATTAACCCCTTGAAGGATGCTAATCACACGTGGGAGCGGTGTTTTCCAGCAGGTGGGCAGTTTTTGTCTCCTCTCATGCTCTGGCAGCCCTCAGCAAACGTTCACAGCCCCACATGCCAGGCCCACGCACGGAATTGCTGCTCATGTTCTCCTCCTGCTGTGCCCTCACCACCCACAGCTGCAATGGATGTAGCTCCTCAGCCTCTTCCTGGCTCTGGTCACAGAAGGGCTGTGACACTTTCTGCTCTTAGAAGTGAGTGATTTAGCAAGAAAAAACATCTACAGTTGCACGTCTGGGTCTTCATCCCCATGGCATGACCCAGGTTGGGTTGTCTTATGTTGGACAAAGACCATACTGGAGAGGACTGGCTATGCCTTGTGTCCCTCTTGGTATTTTCTTCATTGAGTGTCCAAACAGAGCAACAGGGTCAGAGTGAAGGTTTTCTCCTCTGCTGTCCTGTCTCCAGCAGAGACATGATACAGGAGTGAGAGCTTTCCCCTTCCACACCCTTCCACCTTGGCTTGCTTGAGCCCACATGGATGACATACACGATGTCCACGCTGGCTCTGGAGAACTTTGGCATGAGCCAGGAGAAGAGCAGCTCCACATGAACCACGTTTTCAAAGCATCCAGCAAGGAAGCCAAGGCCATCCCAACTCCTTCCCTCCCAACTGGCCTGCAGCAATGGCCCCACCAAAACCAAGACCCAAAGGAGATGGAGGATTTACAGCAAACAAGAACAGGCCTGGGGTTGACGGCCTCAGCGCCCAGTGCCAGGACTAAGCCTCCTTTCCAGGGAAGTCGTGTCTCATCAAGCACAAGCCTTGACTGAACACTCTCCCAGGCCGAGGCACGCCGAAAGGCTCTTCCCAGTGCACTCGGTCGGTGACTAACACATGAGCTCACCTCTTCCCTCCATCCAGCATTTCTGCCCATGCATCTTGCACAAAGCCTGGTGGGTTCCCTTCCCTCTGAGACCCCAGCACTCCACCAAACGCGGTCAGAATTGATTCAGAGAGTCATCGGGGATGGAAAACAAACAGCATCTCATTAAGCCTCTTGGTTTTGGGGAGCTACCTCCCAACTACAGCCACCACAAATGTCCCTTGGTGTGCCCAGAGCTCCAGGTGTACCAAGCAGCAAACCCTGCCTCTGCCTGATAACGATGCCTGTTGTACTCACCTTTGGAGCTCAATATCTGCTGATTTTTCCCCATTCCAGTTCATCTCTGCTGTTTTATTAATCACATACAGAAACCCAGGGGAGGGCGGCTTTTCTAGGAGGGTGGCAGTATACAGTCATTAAATAAAATATAAACACCTCATCTATACTCAACATCAGGTTTGATCTTCACTGTTTTCACTCCCCTTTTTCAAGGCGATTTGCAGTCTCGTTGGTTGCTTTTTGGGAAGGGAGAACGTAGGGGAGGGCTGGCTTACTGCTTAATCTCATTTTTGATCTATTATTAAATGCCTGCTTTATTTTTTTTCCTACCTTTTCTCTAGGAAGCTAGAAGCCCCAGCAGAAATTACAGCCAGAAAGAAAGGTGAACTGTGAAATGAAAGCTGGGGGAGAAAGAATTGCTTGGGCTTCTTTTTTTTTTTTTCCCCCTCCAGAGTTTTCTCATTTTTGGCCATAAGAAATCACTACAATGCCAGCCAAGTAAAAGAAAATATGCTGAAAGTGATGGAAATGCAACATACTGGCCCTGATCCCACCGCTCCCATACGTGGCCAAACCCTTCGATGGAGGCCAGCATGTTGTGTCCCCACGGGATTCCTCCATGGAGCTCCTCAAACACAAACACGTTGATGTTTCCTCACCCTTTTACCCGCGTTAGTAATTCTCCAGCAAATCTGGAGGCTGTCTGTCTGCCACGAAGCCACGCGCTCAGATATTCAAGCCGATGCCAGCGCCAGGACTTAGTGAAAGCCTGGGACAGGATGGCACAGCACGAGGCCAGCAGCACTCAAGGCATCCAGGAACATCTCCTTTTTTCCCCCACCATTTTTACACAGCATCTTCAACAGGTTTGACAGGACTGGAGGAACACACGACCCCTGCAAGGAGCTGACAGAAACCTGCACTGCGCGGCCGGGCAGAGAGCGCTGCAAAGGCACAGCAGCATTGAGCGTCCGCCACCTTGGCTTTAGGATGCTTTTTAATAGCTTTCTGATTATTTCATGACTTTCCCCTCACCCGTTGCTTAATACCAGTGTTTATGTCTGCCCTGCAACACAGTACGTGACTTCCCCTGCCCCAGTGCATGGGGACAGGTTTGGTGCCAAGGTAGTCCGAGAAGCAAAGTGATTCCCAGGTGGTTTCTGTGCTCTCTGCAGCCACTTTATGGGGTTCAGTGCTGGCAGATGGCTTAAAGTTGATCCAGAGGAGCCTCACCGAAGGAATTCCCCCCAAGAGGCAGGAGGACTAGTCCAATGCTACCTGTAGCATGCTCTGAAGGTAGATCAGTTTGTTTCTAAGGCCACGCTGGAGGTGAGGTCAGGGTTGATGGGGGCCCTGAGCGACTTGCACCCATCTTGTGCTTTCTCATCGCTCCTTTTGCCTCTTTTTGGTCCCTTTACATCTGCTGCATTCACACAAATAAGGAGTTTGTCCTCATCTGGCACCAGGACGTGCTTCCTCCTCCCAGCCAGCTCAGGCCAAAAGTGAGCATCGCTCTGCTGCCAGCTCCCGCCGAGCGCTGGATGCGCACCTCGCCACGCCGGCCCTTTGGCTGGAGAGAGAATGATCCCCGTGTGAAACCAGGGTCTCCAAATCAGGCTCCAAGCTCCCCAGCAAGCAAGCTCTGCTCCCACATCTGGGCTGCTGCAGGCTCCTACAGCTCCAACCTCCAGCCAAGGCTCATGGCAGAGATCGCCCCTCAGCAACCGCAGGGAAGGGCAAACGTTCCTTAGCATTTCCTATTAATTTAATTTATTAATTTAAGCATTTCCTATTCATTTCCTACTATAAACATTCCATTATTAGCTAGTAAGAAGAGAGCCACCTCCTAACCACCAGGAACACAACCTAGCAAGAGGCCCAGACACCAAGACCCCACTATTTTGAGGGGGAAAAAGCAATTTTTAAAGTGCCTTTATTTTTAAAGAACGGCCCAGGCAAGCAGCTGGAAATTCTGCAGCAGAACAGGACAGGTTCAGACTCATTTTGGAGGAAAAAGCATCCCCAGGCCATATTCCAATGCAAACCCTGTATTTTTTCCAGGGGAATATGGAAAAGGCAGGGAGGCAGCATGGAAAAGCCAGGCAAGATGCCACCACCCCTGCCCACGGCAGGAGGGTTGGAACTAGATGATCTTTTAAGGTCCCTTCCAACTCTAATGATTCTATGATCTCCTTCTGCCCCAGTCATAACTGGACATCCCAGTATACCTCCTCTCTGGGAGAAGCCAGCAGATGTTTGGGAAAGAAACCAAAGAAACAGCACATCCAGAAAGAGCCATCCCTGGGTAGGGTGCAGTCAGCAGCTGTATTCACCCTACATGACAGCCACCAGTGCCTCCTCTACCATCCAAAAGGCTTGTCCTGGTCCTGCTAGGAGGTAGCACACATCATAAAACCTTCTGTTTGGTTATTTCCAGCCAGCTGCTCCTGGGGCCCACCGTACAACAACTACAGATGTAATAAAGAGAAATACTGACATGGGACTGGAAAATCTTATCTCCTTCCCAAGAGAGACCTGAGAAATAGAAGAGATGAAGGAAACAACCGCAAACCTTCGATTCCAGCTCGCTCAAGAATCACAAAATCCTTTTTGGGATTCCCAGTGATCAAATCACAGCTGCCACAAAAATTGATGTTGGTGACATGGAAGCAGAGGTTCCCTCACCTTCAGATTTGTATACCATTGATCCAAGTTCCTGGGCAGGAATAAAGTTGGAAAGAGGCTGCTTCCAGAGGTGTATTTCTGCTAAAAAACCCCAAAGCTGGACATCACTGTGACACGAGGGGCACGTGTACCACCTCCTTTCTCTGTCTCCAGCCTAAATCCCTTCCTGCCTCCCCTTAAACTCAGCAAAAAGGAGCCAGATCACAGCAACTGTCTATATTTGGGTTTAACTGCTACAAAATGTCAAACGTTTCTGCCTGGATGATTACACTTCCACCTTCCCGACCCCCAAAGCGCAAAGACTAGTATAAACAAGTCAAAAACGTGTTGGAGAAAAGAAAACATCACCTGCCCCAGCCACAAACACTGGGAAACTGGGACTGATCAGCTGGAGGCCCCTCTTGGAGAGCGAGGGGTCCTGCTGGGGAAAAACCCACCTGGGTTTCTCTGTTCCCTCATGTCACCTCCACTTCTGCCTCCCATGCTCTCGTTTATATGGAAATACAAGTGCACACACGGTTAAAAAAAAACACCTCTGCATTCTGGAAATATTATGACTAATGGATGGGAACCTGCACAGCGTGTAAAAAAACCTTCCCTCTCTCCTGATGTAACAGCATTTTCCCTGCACTTCAGACGTTGGCACCTACATTTCATCCGCTTTCTTCTAAGACAGTGGAATCAGTTTAACAAATTGCACTGATTTTAAGTCTCACCACAGATTCTGTCCTGGCATCGTTGCAGCAAAGATGCCACCAGCTCCCCCCGGCCCATCGCTATGGGGTCAGCGGGCTCACGCCCCCCCTCATTTATTTGGAAAAACACATCAGGGCACGACACATTATTTAATTTTGATCTTTTTTTTTTTCCCCACCTGACAATTACCCTGCTTTCCCCAGCACCCCTGATCTCTGCCATCCACCTGGGTGGCACGGGACCGCATCTCCTCGCGTGTCCCACACCTCCATCCTGCTGCTCCTGCCCATCCTGCAGCACTGGGACCGCTCAGGCTCTTCCACAAGGAGAAAGCTCTTGCTGGAGGTCTCCACGCACGCACTCGGCATCATTTACAGCCCCATCTAAATGATCTGTACCAGCACCACCAGCCCTGGAGCCCCCTGGCCCCTGGATTCCTGCGTTGGAGAGACACATTCCCCCGCTCACCGGGATGCATCTGGGCTCCAGCTTCACACCCAGCCAGGTCTGCAGCACTGGGGATGGGTAGAGGAATATGTCAGGGCTGCTTTTTTGGCCCTACCACCCCTTCCAGGGACACAGACACCACCACCTTCCCTCGTTTACAGCATCCCTTTCCAGCCACGCAGCCGGCAGGCATCCCTCAGCAGGGCTCACAGCCATCCTCAGGTCAGCCCTACTCCTGCTGCCCACAGCTGCAGCATCCCTCACCCTGCTCCTGAGCTGCTCCGTGGGGATGGAGCTGGGGGGAAAACCCCCCCCAAAACCCCCTCTGCACCAACAAAAAGGAGAAACCCCCAAGGGAGGAGCAGGCGGGAGGCAGAGGACAGAGCAGCCCCCGTAGGTTTGCAGAAAGGAGCAGAAGTTTTTTTTTTTTTGCTCGGCCACTGAGAGGAGTTTGAAGGTGAGGGTTGGATGTGGAAACATCCGTGGCCGTAGGGAGCCCAGGCTGCCCAGAGCAGGATGGAAAACAAAGAAACCCAGCCCCAGCATGATGAAATACAAGTTTATTTGCTTTAGCCCATGTCCAACTTCCAACCCTGGCACAGAAAAATGTCTTTAAGGGGGCTTTTGTGCAAAATTGAGGCTTTTAACCAAACAATCGACCCGAAACACAATTTGAGGGAGCTGGTGAGTCCCAAGCACCTCTAGATCCACGGCACAAAGGGGGAACCGGGCAAGGAAGCGAGATGGGGGTGTCCTGACTCCTCCAAGCCTTCCAGGTCTGCCCTGATGCACATCCTGGGATGAGGAGGTGACGCAGCCACAGCCAAAGGATGGAGAGGTACCACTAACCCGGGCAGGACCCTGCTCCCAACATCCCTCTCTGTGGAAAAGCCAAAACCATTCCTCTGCTTTCGGGGGCCACTCACCTCCTCCCCGGCCATCCCAGGCTCTCCCTCCCCACTGGGATTTCTCCTTGGGGCTCAGAAGCCCTTTTCAAAGCTGCCAATTTCCCTGCCACTCCCCCCCCACCCCGGCCCAAAATTGCCACGGCCTCAGCGCCCAGTGCCAGGACTAAGCCTCCTTTCCAGGGAAGTCGTGTCTCATCAAGCACAAGCCTTGACTGAACACTCTCCCAGGCCGAGGCACGCCGAAAGGCTCTTCCCAGTGCAGCTTGGTCGGTGACTAACACATGAGCTCACCTCTTCCCTCCATCCAGCATTTCTGCCCATGCATCTTGCACAAAGCCTGGTGGGTTCCCTTCCCTCTGAGACCCCAGCACTCCACCAAACGCGGTCAGAATTGATTCAGAGAGTCATCGGGGATGGAAAACAAACAGCATCTCATTAAGCCTCTTGGTTTTGGGGAGCTACCTCCCAACTACAGCCACCACAAATGTCCCTTGGTGTGCCCAGAGCTCCAGGTGTACCAAGCAGCAAACCCTGCCTCTGCCTGATAACGATGCCTGTTGTACTCACCTTTGGAGCTCAATATCTGCTGATTTTTCCCCATTCCAGTTCATCTCTGCTGTTTTATTAATCACATACAGAAACCCAGGGGAGGGCGGCTTTTCTAGGAGGGTGGCAGTATACAGTCATTAAATAAAATATAAACACCTCATCTATACTCAACATCAGGTTTGATCTTCACTGTTTTCACTCCCCTTTTTCAAGGCGATTTGCAGTCTCGTTGGTTGCTTTTTGGGAAGGGAGAACGTAGGGGAGGGCTGGCTTACTGCTTAATCTCATTTTTGATCTATTATTAAATGCCTGCTTTATTTTTTTTCCTACCTTTTCTCTAGGAAGCTAGAAGCCCCAGCAGAAATTACAGCCAGAAAGAAAGGTGAACTGTGAAATGAAAGCTGGGGGAGAAAGAATTGCTTGGGCTTCTTTTTTTTTTTTTCCCCCTCCAGAGTTTTCTCATTTTTGGCCATAAGAAATCACTACAATGCCAGCCAAGTAAAAGAAAATATGCTGAAAGTGATGGAAATGCAACATACTGGCCCTGATCCCACCGCTCCCATACGTGGCCAAACCCTTCGATGGAGGCCAGCATGTTGTGTCCCCACGGGATTCCTCCATGGAGCTCCTCAAACACAAACACGTTGATGTTTCCTCACCCTTTTACCCGCGTTAGTAATTCTCCAGCAAATCTGGAGGCTGTCTGTCTGCCACGAAGCCACGCGCTCAGATATTCAAGCCGATGCCAGCGCCAGGACTTAGTGAAAGCCTGGGACAGGATGGCACAGCACGAGGCCAGCAGCACTCAAGGCATCCAGGAACATCTCCTTTTTTCCCCCACCATTTTTACACAGCATCTTCAACAGGTTTGACAGGACTGGAGGAACACACGACCCCTGCAAGGAGCTGACAGAAACCTGCACTGCGCGGCCGGGCAGAGAGCGCTGCAAAGGCACAGCAGCATTGAGCGTCCGCCACCTTGGCTTTAGGATGCTTTTTAATAGCTTTCTGATTATTTCATGACTTTCCCCTCACCCGTTGCTTAATACCAGTGTTTATGTCTGCCCTGCAACACAGTACGTGACTTCCCCTGCCCCAGTGCATGGGGACAGGTTTGGTGCCAAGGTAGTCCGAGAAGCAAAGTGATTCCCAGGTGGTTTCTGTGCTCTCTGCAGCCACTTTATGGGGTTCAGTGCTGGCAGATGGCTTAAAGTTGATCCAGAGGAGCCTCACCGAAGGAATTCCCCCCAAGAGGCAGGAGGACTAGTCCAATGCTACCTGTAGCATGCTCTGAAGGTAGATCAGTTTGTTTCTAAGGCCACGCTGGAGGTGAGGTCAGGGTTGATGGGGGCCCTGAGCGACTTGCACCCATCTTGTGCTTTCTCATCGCTCCTTTTGCCTCTTTTTGGTCCCTTTACATCTGCTGCATTCACACAAATAAGGAGTTTGTCCTCATCTGGCACCAGGACGTGCTTCCTCCTCCCAGCCAGCTCAGGCCAAAAGTGAGCATCGCTCTGCTGCCAGCTCCCGCCGAGCGCTGGATGCGCACCTCGCCACGCCGGCCCTTTGGCTGGAGAGAGAATGATCCCCGTGTGAAACCAGGGTCTCCAAATCAGGCTCCAAGCTCCCCAGCAAGCAAGCTCTGCTCCCACATCTGGGCTGCTGCAGGCTCCTACAGCTCCAACCTCCAGCCAAGGCTCATGGCAGAGATCGCCCCTCAGCAACCGCAGGGAAGGGCAAACGTTCCTTAGCATTTCCTATTAATTTAATTTATTAATTTAAGCATTTCCTATTCATTTCCTACTATAAACATTCCATTATTAGCTAGTAAGAAGAGAGCCACCTCCTAACCACCAGGAACACAACCTAGCAAGAGGCCCAGACACCAAGACCCCACTATTTTGAGGGGGAAAAAGCAATTTTTAAAGTGCCTTTATTTTTAAAGAACGGCCCAGGCAAGCAGCTGGAAATTCTGCAGCAGAACAGGACAGGTTCAGACTCATTTTGGAGGAAAAAGCATCCCCAGGCCATATTCCAATGCAAACCCTGTATTTTTTCCAGGGGAATATGAAAAAGGCAGGGAGGCAGCATGGAAAAGCCAGGCAAGATGCCACCACCCCTGCCCACGGCAGAGAGGTTGGAACTAGATCTTTAAGGTCCCTTCCAACTCTAATGATTCTATGATCTCTTTCTGCCCCAGTCATAACTGGACATCCCAGTACCTCCTCTCTGGGAGAAGCCAGCAGATGTTTGGGAAAGAAACCAAAGAAACAGCACATCCAGAAAGAGCCATCCCTGGGTAGGGTGCAGTCAGCAGCTGTATTCACCCTACATGACAGCCACCAGTGCCTCCTCTACCATCCAAAAGGCTTGTCCTGGTCCTGCTAGGAGGTAGCACACATCATAAAACCTTCTGTTTGGTTATTTCCAGCCAGCTGCTCCTGGGGCCCACCGTACAACAACTACAGATGTAATAAAGAGAAATACTGACATGGGACTGGAAAATCTTATCTCCTTCCCAAGAGAGACCTGAGAAATAGAAGAGATGAAGGAAACAACCGCAAACCTTCGATTCCAGCTCGCTCAAGAATCACAAAATCCTTTTTGGGATTCCCAGTGATCAAATCACAGCTGCCACAAAAATTGATGTTGGTGACATGGAAGCAGAGGTTCCCTCACCTTCAGATTTGTATACCATTGATCCAAGTTCCTGGGCAGGAATAAAGTTGGAAAGAGGCTGCTTCCAGAGGTGTATTTCTGCTAAAAAACCCCAAAGCTGGACATCACTGTGACACGAGGGGCACGTGTACCACCTCCTTTCTCTGTCTCCAGCCTAAATCCCTTCCTGCCTCCCCTTAAACTCAGCAAAAAGGAGCCAGATCACAGCAACTGTCTATATTTGGGTTTAACTGCTACAAAATGTCAAACGTTTCTGCCTGGATGATTACACTTCCACCTTCCCGACCCCCAAAGCGCAAAGACTAGTATAAACAAGTCAAAAACGTGTTGGAGAAAAGAAAACATCACCTGCCCCAGCCACAAACACTGGGAAACTGGGACTGATCAGCTGGAGGCCCCTCTTGGAGAGCGAGGGGTCCTGCTGGGGAAAAACCCACCTGGGTTTCTCTGTTCCCTCATGTCACCTCCACTTCTGCCTCCCATGCTCTCGTTTATATGGAAATACAAGTGCACACACGGTTAAAAAAAAACACCTCTGCATTCTGGAAATATTATGACTAATGGATGGGAACCTGCACAGCGTGTAAAAAAACCTTCCCTCTCTCCTGATGTAACAGCATTTTCCCTGCACTTCAGACGTTGGCACCTACATTTCATCCGCTTTCTTCTAAGACAGTGGAATCAGTTTAACAAATTGCACTGATTTTAAGTCTCACCACAGATTCTGTCCTGGCATCGTTGCAGCAAAGATGCCACCAGCTCCCCCCGGCCCATCGCTATGGGGTCAGCGGGCTCACGCCCCCCCTCATTTATTTGGAAAAACACATCAGGGCACGACATGTTATTTAATTTTGATCTTTTTTTTCCCCACCCGACAATTACCCTGCTTTCCCCAGCACCCCTGATCTCTGCCATCCACCTGGGTGGCACGGGACCGCATCTCCTCGCGTGTCCCACGCCTCCATCCTGCTGCTCCTGCCCATCCTGCAGCACTGGGACCGCTCAGGCTCTTCCACAAGGAGAAAGCTCTTGCTGGAGGTCTCCACGCACGCACTCGGCATCATTTACAGCCCCATCTAAATGATCTGTACCAGCACCACCAGCCCTGGAGCCCCCTGGCCCCTGGATTCCTGCGTTGGAGAGACACATTCCCTCGCTCACCGGGATGCATCTGGGCTCCAGCTTCACACCCAGCCAGGTCTGCAGCACTGGGGATGGGTAGAGGAATATGTCAGGGCTGCTTTTTTGGCCCTACCACCCCTTCCAGGGACACAGACACCACCACCTTCCCTCGTTTACAGCATCCCTTTCCAGCCACGCAGCCGGCAGGCATCCCTCAGCAGGGCTCACAGCCATCCTCAGGTCAGCCCTACTCCTGCTGCCCACAGCTGCAGCATCCCTCACCCTGCTCCTGAGCTGCTCCGTGGGGATGGAGCTGGGGGGAAAACCCCCCCCAAAACCCCCTCTGCACCAACAAAAAGGAGAAACCCCCAAGGGAGGAGCAGGCGGGAGGCAGAGGACAGAGCAGCCCCCGTAGGTTTGCAGAAAGGAGCAGAAGTTTTTTTTTTTTTGCTCGGCCACTGAGAGGAGTTTGAAGGTGAGGGTTGGATGTGGAAACATCCGTGGCCGTAGGGAGCCCAGGCTGCCCAGAGCAGGATGGAAAACAAAGAAACCCAGCCCCAGCATGATGAAATACAAGTTTATTTGCTTTAGCCCGTGTCCAACTTCCAACCCTGGCACAGAAAAATGTCTTTAAGGGGGCTTTTGTGCAAAATTGAGGCTTTTAACCAAACAATAGACCCGAAACACAATTTGAGGGAGCTGGTGAGTCCCAAGCACCTCTAGATCCACGGCACAAAGGGGGAACCAGGCAAGGAAGCGAGATGGGGGTGTCCTGACTCCTCCAAGCCCTCCAGGTCTGCCCTGATGCACATCCTGGGATGAGGAGGTGACGCAGCCACAGCCAAAGGATGGAGAGGTACCACTAACCCGGGCAGGACCCTGCTCCCAACATCCCTCTCTGTGGAAAAGCCAAAACCATTCCTCTGCTTTCGGGGGCCACTCACCTCCTCCCCGGCCATCCCAGGCTCTCCCTCCCCACTGGGATTTCTCCTTGGGGCTCAGAAGCCCTTTTCAAAGCTGCCAATTTCCCTGCCACTCCCCCCCCTTCCCGGCCCAAAATTGCCAAACTCTAAAGCAACTTTCTCCCGGGGGGGGGGAGGAGGATCCTTCACCCGCGATTTAAACAGCTGCTTTCACGTTCAGCCCCATTTATGTTGCACCATCCCGGAGAGCGGGCAGTGCCACCCCCAGAGCCACAGCCACAAGTTTCCCCAAACTTTGGGGATCTGGGTGCAAATCCAACACTCACACCCCCTCCCCTCACCCCCCACCAACCACCAGCCCAACCAGG
>NW_015090890.1:1130223-1140347 GCF_001431845.1 Calidris pugnax
CAAATTTCTGCCCCCTCCCACCCAGCGCCCCAAAAGCAGCCCCAAAAAGGGGCCTTAAAACACCTCTGAGAAAATAAGTGGGGTGCCCCACTTTTCCCCACAAGCATTGCCTCTCCTCTCTGCCTGGGCTGCTCAGATGGGTAATTAACACAGCTCAGGTGGGTAATTAATGCAGCTCCATGGAAGGATCAACCAAATGTTAACGAGACTCAGTGGCTTGCAGGAGATGTCACCTCCCCAGGTCACTGCTGGAGGAGCTTTTGCAGTGGTGAGACCCTACTCAACGGCCAACCAATAATTCAGTAAAACCCTGGAGAAAAGGGATCCCAAAGGGGCGATGACCACGGCAGAGCCAGACCAGCCCTCTCTGGGTGGGATGGCCCCCAGAAATTTGGGTTAAATCCCAAATACAGCTCTGCAAGGGGGTCAACAGGAGATCCCACATGCTTTGATCCACATTTCCAGTCTGCAGCAGGCTCCTCTAATATAATTCCTCGGGTTTTTTTCATGGATTCATCAAATCAATGAATGGTTTGAGTGTGAAGGGACCTTTAAAGGCCATCTAGTCCAACCTCTGCCCATGGGAAGGGACATCTTCAACCAGACCAGGTTGCTCAGATCCCTGTCCAACCTGCCCTTGAACCCCTCCAGGGATGGGGCAGCCACAGCTTCTCGGGGCAACCTGGGCCAGGCTCTCACCACCCTCCCACCAAACAAGTTCTTCCCCACAGCTCAGCTCCATCTCCCCTCTTGCAGTGTCCAACCCTTCCCCCTCCTCCTAGGGCTCCCCTCCCTCATCCAGAGTCCCTCCCCAGCTTTCCTGGAGCCCCCCTTCTTGAGGGACTGGCAGGGGCTCCAAGGTCTCCCCGGAGCCTTCTCTTCTCCAGGCTGAACCCCCCAGCAGCAGAAGCAACAGCAGGTCATGGAGAAGACCTGGAAAAGGGCCACCAGCAATGACGGAGGAGAATTCTGAAGCCATCAGTGGAAAACTAGAGGCACAAGCAAGTGGATGTGCTCCAGCTTTGTCTCTCTTCTTTACCAGGGAAGAGCAGCCAAGTGACCACGGGCAGCCTCACAGGTAGGACCAGGCTTTCTGATGCCACCCCGTGTCTGCTGCAGATGTGAAGTGACATTTTAGATCCCACCAGTAGCTCGCTCTGACTCAAAAAAGCCTCTTTTTTAAACTAAATTCCCCCTCCCGTTGGCTCTGTTCATCTGATGTCTTTCCACGCTCTCACGTTGCTTCCCAGGGGTGGGGATTTGACTCTGGGGAGAGTGGGGACCCTTCCCAACCAGCACTTGGCCAGCATCAGGGAAGGGAGGCTGAGAAATGTCTCAAATCCCAGGCAATCTCATGTTTTTCTGCTATGACATGGTGTGTCTCCCACATCTCGTGTCTGGAGCGGCCATAGCTGTTTCCTAGAATTCCTTAAATAAAGTGAAGCACTGGGGATGTCCCCCGGGTCTGACTGAGGACCGGGACACGGGGTCCTTTTAGGGGAATTTCACCTATAACTGATTTTTCTGGCACCGTTTCCTCCAGCTCCAGGTGGCAGCTTGGAGATGGATCATCCGTCGTCTTCAAAGGGGCCGGTTGCTGCTGGGACCTCCTGGTGCGGCGCAGGGAGGGGATTTGTGGAGATTATAGAGGCTGGAAACATCCCTCCTGGCTACAGAGCACCCCGGACAGACCCACGATGGACAGGGCAGAGAGAAGCCACCGAGGAGCATCTCCTCTCCATCACCAGCCCCCGGGGCAGCTCC
Organism: Calidris pugnax; assembly: GCF_001431845.1. Lineage (NCBI taxonomy): Eukaryota > Metazoa > Chordata > Aves > Charadriiformes > Scolopacidae > Calidris > Calidris pugnax. The sequence continues at coordinate 1,131,988 of NW_015090890.1, forward strand.
GGGGGTACCTGGAGGGGGTGAGTTTAAGCTTTTCCATTTGATTTTAATCAGCTCATCAGTGACAGGCATTGACAGCACGGCCAGCTAAGAGGCTTACATCTATTATTCCCAGAGGATTAGCCTTCCTGATCCCAGTGGAGGGAGGTGGCTGCATCTCAAGCCTCGCTGGGGGCGTGAGTTCTACCAGGGATTGGCCACAAAACCCCCTCCCTCCCCATTTTTCCCCCTGCAAGCCCTGCTCTGTGGTTATTTGCAGAGCCCGGAGAGCTTTCCTCCTTCCTTCCAGGCACACATCCAACCAATCCTTCCACCAGCCTTAGGGATGGATCCTACAGGATGGGAGGGTGCCCAGAGGGGCTGTCCTCACCCTCTCAGCCTCCTCAATGGGACCATACGGGGTGCGTGGCCACGCTCACGTCTGTACGTGTGTCCTTTTGCACAGGCACCTTCAGAACGTGCCAAAACAGCAGAGCCTGACCCTAAAAACACTCAGGGGCGGAGAGATCTTCTCCCAAAAACTTCTTGTCCCCGTTTGACACCCTGACATGGTCCCTGGGATATGTGGGCACGGAGGGAGTTGGGTCATGATGTGGGGTGAAATCCTCTGCCACAAGAAATTTTGGGGAGCTGAAACCGGGAGCTCCACTCCCTGCTCCTGGGGTGCTCATCTCACACGAGCTGCGCTGCTCCTGGGATGTTGGGGAGACACCCTTTGGGGTGTCTGTGGTCCCTGGGGTGTCGGGGAGACACTCGTCACCCATCTGTCCTCGTTGCTGTAGCTCGTCCGGCAGCGGGACTGCGGGGTGTAGGTGGCCCTCCTGGAGGCCGTGCCAACGTGTGTGACAAATAAATAATCCCAAAGAGCCCACGAGAGGTTTGTCCCTGGTGATGCTGGCCCTTCCCGGGGCTCAGGAAAGGGCTGGGGACACGGGACCCCCCTCGCAGGGTCAGAGATGGGGTATTATGTCCCCCTCTGCATCCCCCTCCAGGGCAGGACACGGAGAAGAGGAGGGGACCGCGTGGTCCAGGAGCCACTCACTGGTGACGGCCACCAGGAAAGACAGAGAGGAGCATAAAACAACACAAAAATCCCTTTTGCAGCTGGAGAAAGCACCAGTTTTCATATGATTTCTGCATGTTTTGTGTTTCTCCAGCTTTCATGGCATCCCTACAAGCCACAAGCACTTTTGGCACCTGCAGGTCCCCAGGGGGTGATGCCCATGGGGACACAGCCGTCACCCCTTCCCCGCTGCCCTGACAATGCCCACATCTCCCACCCCGGGGTGCTTTGCTCCCCAGTGCCACCACCCCACTGCGGTGGGGGACCCCATCCCGCCTGTCACACGTCTCTGTCCCCCCCCAGGGCCACTTGGGCCACCGATGCTCCTTGTCACGGCAGCCCGGGGCTCGCACGGAGCACGGGGTGGCACTATTGCGTCAAAAATCACAGCTGGCCTCTGGGGATGCTGCATTTCGGGATGTTTTCCCGTGGGCTCCCCAAACCTCAGGGCTTTTCCTCTCCGGGGGTGGTGGAGGGGTTTCTGCCCTGGGGTTTTGCAAGCCCAGGCTCGTTGTCTTCACCCCAGGCAGGAAAGATCTCAAGCTGCCTCGAGGTCCTGCTCTCCTTGCCGTGAGCAGCCACCCCCAGGAGCATCCCGCTGTCCTTGGGAGCTCCCCTCCCTCCCTCTGAGTGTCCCCCCATCCCCACCAGCATCGATTCCTCCCCACAAGCATCTCTCCATCCCCACAGACATCCCTCCCTCCCTGTGAGCATCCATCCTTCCTCATGAACATCCCTCCCTCTTCGTGAGCGTCCCTCCATCCCCACAACCACCAGTTCCTCCCCATAAGTATCCCTCCATCATCACGACCACCAGTCCCTCCCCATAAGTATCCCTCCATCATCACGACCACCAGTTCCTCCCCATAACTATCCCTCCATCCCCACAAGCATCAGTTCCTCCCCACAAGCAGCCTTCCTCGTGAGCATCCCTCCCTCCCTGTGAGCATCCCTCCATCCCCACGACCACCAGTTCCTCCCCATAAGTATCCCTCCATCACCACGACCACCAGTTCCTCCTCATAAGTATCCCTCCATCCCCACGACCACCAGTTCCTCCCCATAAGTATCCCTCCATCATCACGACCACCAGTTCCTCCCCATAAGTATCCCTCCATCCCCACAAGCATCAGTTCCTCCCCACAAGCAGCCTTCCTCGTGAGCATCCCTCCCTCCCTGTGAGCATCCCTCCATCCCCACGACCACCAGTTCCTCCCCATAAGTATCCCTCCATCACCACGACCACCAGTTCCTCCTCATAAGTATCCCTCCATCCCCACGACCACCAGTTCCTCCCCATAAGTATCCCTCCATCATCACGACCACCAGTTCCTCCCCATAAGTATCCCTCCATCCCCACAACCACCAGTTCCTCCCCATAACTATCCCTCCGTCCCCACAACCACCAGTTCCTCCCCATAACTATCCCTCCATCCCCACAAGCATCAATTCCTCCCCACAAGCAGCCTTCCTCATGAGCATCCTTCCATCTCATTCCTCCCCAGGAGCATCCCTCCATCCCCAGGAGGATCCCTCCCTCCCTGTGAGTATCCCTCCATCCCTAGGAGCCTTCCTCCATCCCTGCAGGACAAAGCATCCTCCCCACACCCTGGTTGCTCCAAGAGCTTTTTTCCAAGCTATTTCCCATTTCCCTGCTATCCCAGGAGGGAGGAAAGGCCTTTAAGGATGGTTTGTGCTTGGGGAAACAGGGCACAGAGCAGAGCAAGTGTTTCACAACGAGCTCTGCTTATGGTGGGAGCGGAGGAGGAGGAGGAGGAGGAGGAGGAGGAGGAGGAGGAGGACATGGTCTCACCTGGTGTTGGGAGCCAGGTCAAGCCCAGCCTGAGCGCTGGAGTTGGTCACAGGAGCTTGTGGGATGGTGCAGCTCTGTGCCTGCTCCCCCACCCTTCCTGATCCCACTAATTTGATTAATGCAGAGCCCCAGAGGGTGTGGGGCAGGGGCAGCGTGGGGAGTTTGAGTTACTGCTGCTGGAGGGGGGGAAGGAGACAGCCCCACCACGGCCACCGGTGGTGGTAACAAAACCTGGCGCTTTCTCCAGCTGCAAGAGGGAGTTTTGTGGTTTTTTATATTGTTTTATGTTGTTTTATGATGTTGTTTTGTGTTGTTTTATGCTCCTCTATCCTTCCTGGTGGCCCACACCACTCCTGCTGGGGCCATGGGGCTCCTCTCCCCTGGATTTCCAGCAAACACCAAAGTTTCAGCCCAGCTGGTCATGGCTTTTCCAGCAGCAGCTGCTCCACGTTTACACCCCCCCCCCGTCCCCCGTTATCCCAATGCCCCTAATCCCTAATCCCACAGCCCCTCCCTGGGATGCTGGGATGAGGGATGGGGTGTCCCAGACCCCACCATGGCCCTGGGGACACAGGTTGCTGTTGAACTTCCTGATGCTCCACAAAAACGGATCAAATGGAGAAAATTCCCCCCCCAGACAGGTGGGGAGGGTCACTGCCATTGAGGGACAGGGGGGTTGATGTTTTTTGGGGGGGCTGGGGGTGACCCAGCACCTGTTAAAAGCCCATTACCTCCTCCGTGAGCCGCCGCTCATTTATCACAGCTCCGGAGGCCGCCGTCACTCCAATTAGCGTCCTGGCCCTTCACCCTGCTCACGGGCTAACGAGGTTTGGCAGGATTGGGGGATTTTGTTCACAGTTAAAGGCACCCAAAGACCAGCGTTAACCCTTCCTCTGCCCAGCCCTGCCCAAGCAGCACCGAGGGGCTCACAGTTCCTTGGGCTGCCACCAGGTTGAGGTCTCTCAGGGGAGCTCCAGGAGTTTTTCTGGCCCCCCCCAGGTGCTTCAGAATTGCATTTAGGGAGGAACTTTCCAAGTGGAACAAAAGATCTGAAATATAAAGATGGTGTCTTGTTTTCAACGGGCTCCAACTACTTGATTAGCCCCCAAATTTTATTGCTTCTTCGCCAGCGCCGCTCCCTCCCTGCGTCGGTGCCACCGTCCCCAAGGGCTTGGCAGCACCTCGTCCTCGGGGTTTGGGGACCACCATGAGAGGCCAACCCCCCCCCTACAAGGGAGAACTGGCACAAAGAGCCGGTTCCCCCGCCCAAAATTAAAAATTAGGAGGAAGGTTTGCTTTTGTCTATTCCCACTTTCCTCAGCCAAGCAGATGTTTGGTGTATCTTGGCAGGGGCTGAGCCTTATCTGAGGGCAGCGCTTCCACGAGGAGATCAGAGGCCTTTGAAGGCGTCGCAGGAGCTGGGCGGGGGAATGTTGGGGCTCGTCGCTTCTGAGGGATTCCAGGTGGGATTTGGAGCTGGATTGTGTTGCAATTCGGGGCCTTGAGGGGGTTTTTTTCAGCGTGTTCTCCCAAAAGCGGGAACCCTTTGCGCCAGCCCTGGGCCAACAAACAGGAGAGGCAGCGGAGGAGACGTCTACGCCGAGCAGGATGGATTCAAAAGAGGGAAAACAAAGGACGTTTTGTAGATCGTGAGACAGATCATAAGAAATAAAGTCAATATCTGAAGCTCTGAGAGACAAAAATGTGTCTGAACCCGCCTTGTTTTCGGCCGAGCCGTGAGCAGACTGATGGGCGCTGAACAGGACCCTCCTCGTCCCCGTGTTGCTTGTGCAGATCGAGGTGAAATTAAACAAATACGTGAGATGTTAAAAAATACAGTGAGAAGAAGCTGCTGTAGCCCCTGCCTGAGGAGCTGGCAGCTGAGGAGGGGGAAACCATCATCGTTTTGGTCATTAAACCAGCATAACCCCCAAAGGGTAATGCAGTAACCAAACATCAAACCCTAAAAAACAAATCAGAAATCAGGGGAAAAAGGTAATTGGGGTGGGGGGGGAAGGAAAAAAGAAATGCATCAGTCTAATCCTGGGAGCTGGAAATGCAGAATTCAGGCACCTAAACATGAGCTCTGTGCCCCCCATGGGGCAGACTGTGCTCTGAGTCCCTGCTGGGGGTGGCTTTGGTCTCTGGGTGATGCTGTGTACGTTGGATGTATGGATATATTTGCATATAGGTCTGTGTGATGTGGTTATTTTTTGGCCTTATTCATTACAGCTCATATATTTTGAAATAGATTTTCAATATTTTTATATATTTACATATTATATTGTATTGCATTGTATTTTACTGTATTATGTTATAAATGGTCTAAAAATGTTACAAATCTATTGCAGCAGCTCGGGACAAGGGTGGCAACCCCTTGGCGCCGCGGATCCATCCTTCTTCAGCCTCCCCACGGCTTCAGGTGCTGTGACACCTCCGAGTTGCCCAGTGTCCCTGCAGCCCTCCCTCCGGAGCCCCCCTGGACCCCCAGGAGACTCGGTGAGGCCGGCAACAACGCAGAGGTTGGGGGCTCCAAAATCATCAAAGTGCTGACAGGGGGGGAGTTGTGGAGGCAATAAATGGGGGCGTGAAGCGAAAGGTCCCGGCAGAAGGTGGGATTTAATAAACACAGAGGCAAAGGGATGAGCGAGGAGAAAAGTGGCTTCTCCCACCCCGAGGTGAAGCCCTTGGAGATGTCCCGGTGGGACGGAGGGGGAGTGGGATGTGGCTGTTGGGAACTGGGATGTGGCTGTTGGGAACTGGGATGTGGCTGTTGGGAACAGGCGCCGAAACCGGAGACTGAACATCAATCAATCAAACCCGCTCGGAGCGTGATCACAAACCCGTCCGACCGGTAGGAAAACATGTTGGAAACGTGGGTCCCAGCACACGGTGGCTTTGTCCCCCTGCCCGGGACGTAGCACCTGCAGAAAATGCCCTTTTAGAAAAAGATCCTTCTATTTCCACCCGTTTTGTTTCAGTCTTTCGTTATCAAGGATTTCCTGGAGGTTTTTATTCCTTTGGGATTCCTGCGGGGCCGGATGCTCTCCTGCCCTCGGGCTGGTGAGGAAGGGCAGGGAGGGCAGGAGGTGGCAGGGCCGAGGGGCAGGGCTGGACCCAAACCAGCAAAGAGGGGGTTTAAGGTGCATCAGGAAAGTGACAGCAACTAAAATTCCCTGCTCTTAATGGGAGGGGGGGTCTGGCCATAGCCCCTCTCCTGGCTGCTCCTTGTTTCATCCCCATCATCTTCCTCCCCTGCAGGCCCTTAAAACCACCTTCAAACTCTGCATCCCGAGGGCCAAGCGCGCTCCGGATGGATCCGATCTCCTCCCCAGCTCCTTTGGGAAGCTGCTGACACAGCTCAGAGCGGGAAGGTAAATGCTGTAAGTACCCATTCTTCACCCCCCTGATGGTTTTAGTTGTGGTGAGAAACCCCCCCGGCCACCCCGGGAGGCTGAGGGCACATCATTTCTCCAGCTGCTCGGCTTCGGAGTCAGCCCACTCATAAAACAGTGAGGATTTAAATCCAGGGAAGATGGAGGAGAAGGAATATTGTCCCTTCTTCAGGTCCTTACCAACCTCTGAAGTGTCCCCAGCCCCGTGAGTCCCCAGCGCTCAGTGGCCACAGCCCTTCCCGAGGGTTTATTCCCAAAAAAGAGCATCCTGGGGGCTGATGTTTGGGGACGGGGACACTGTGCAGGCACTGGCTGGTGTCACATCTCCACGTGGCCCCACGTGTCACCCTCGAGCAGCTCCTCAGGTTTTACATCCCCAAAGGGGGTTATTTATCTCAACCAGCCCCAAACCCAGCCCCGGGTGTTAAAAAAGCACCAGCCGGGGTGATTAAAACCAGTTATTTCACCACAGCAACTGAAAAAAACCCATGAAGTCATCCCATTCTCAGGTTTGATTCAGCATAAAAAAATAAAACCCAGCACAAACCCCCCAAAATCCCAGTATCCCCACTCCCCAACTGGTGGTTTGAGGGCTCAGAAATGGGTGGAACAAACCGGAGCCCCAAATCTGGGGAGAGAGCTCTGTGTTTGCTGGATGGGTGCCTGGCCCCCACGAGTGCAGATGGGAGGGAAAGATTAAGGCTAAAAAAGTCTTTCTTCAAACCCAGAGCGCCGCCAGCCAGGGGAAAAATTAACGTTTAAGTCTCTGAACTGGGTTTTTAAAGCTGGGGGGGGGGGGTAGTCACGCAGACGGGAGAGGGGTTGAAAGCCCCGTTGACGAAGAGACGAGGATTTTTCCAGGGTTTTATTACAAACTTCTAAAGGTCTAAAATGAAAATGTTACACCTACTACAACAGAACCAGTTTGTACACTCACAGTTAAAGTGCTAAAAATTAAAAAAGGTTACAGAACCCACACGGGGCGAGTGCGAAAGCCACAGCCCCCCCCCCTGCTGCCCCTGGGGCTCCCCCAGCACCGGGGCTGCTGCTCCCTCTCCCGCTCCGAAGGGATGGGATGGGATCACCAAAGGAACCCGGGAATAAGGAGGGATGGGGCTGGGAGAGGTGGCAACTCCATCACAGCCACCCAATTCCCTGCACAGGGACCCGACAGCCCCTGGCCACGGGGCAAAACTGGTGTAAAACTGGGATTTAATTTCCCCCCCTCGGGGGAAAATAAACCCCAATCCCGTTTATATCCCAAATCCAGCGGGGCAGGGGGGGATTTCACATCCAGCTCCACGTTCTGCTCTTCAAGATGAGTTGGGGCTGCTCCATCTGCACCCCACTTCCATGAACAGCCAGGGCTGCCCGCTCCCCACCACAGTCAGCTTTTTTTGGGGGTCCTCAGCCCCCCCAGTACCGGGCTGCGGGGTCGGCTCCCCGGGAAGGGTGGGCATCGCTGTAAGGGCTGGCTCCGAGCTCTTCTTGTGGCCTCCCCAGGCCCTTCCTGAGGGGTTTTCCCTCCCCAGGCCCTTCCCGAGGGGTTCTCCCTCCCCTCCTTGCTGGAACCAAACACCTGCGCCTAGATTTTCACTCCTGCAGCCAAATTTAGGCCAAAACACTAAGAAAAGGGCAAGCGCTTGAGAGCGGCCAAATAAATTCACAACAAACTGTGGCTTTTTGCTGCCGTTGGATTATTTTTTATGCTTTAAAAAGAGGAGTGCTCCTGCTCCAACAGGTGGTCCTGAGCAGTCTCCTCCTCCCACCCCCCGTGTCTCAGATTCGCCGTGTTTCAATGAACCACGAGAGCTACCAAGGGTTTAAGAAAGAAGGAACATCACAAACTCCAGCCCAGCAGCTCCTGCTGTGCCTGCACGGGCCAGGAAAGGTCTCGGAGCAAAGCAGGCTCTGCCACCTCACGATGAGATAAAATGGGACAAGAAGCCATGGATTTTATGGAAAGCTTTGGTGCCACGAGCTCACAAAAGGGTATTGTGGCTGTTGTACACGTAGGATGGAGATACCTAAACCTGCCCTTGGGATGAGCTGGAGAAACTGGGCTGTGTACAACTTCTTACAGCTTCCACTG
>NW_015090891.1:0-5604 GCF_001431845.1 Calidris pugnax
TACTTCAGAAATCTGGAGTTTGTTCTTAATTACGAAGTATGATACAAAGCCATTTAGATTCGTTAAGGCCTTATTAGTCTCTGAATTGACTTTGACTTTCTGTGTTTTCTGCCCAATTAATGAATGCCTGTAGTATGGCATTCAAAGTTGATGGTTGACCCAACACTTAATGTTGGAAGTGATGTTTAAAGCACAGTGTGTTGTTTAAAGCACTTAATATATGCAAAAAGGACTTTATATTACAGTGTTAATACCTTCTCTTGTAGGTATTCTCATCTCGACTTCTCTACTAGGACCTTACTTGTTTATAGTGATGCTAGTAAATAACTGAATATTCCATGAATATGTAATATTCAATAATTAAAAGTGGCGTTGCCAGCTATCAGCAAAATTAACCCCTCCATTCCATCCATGCTCCTGATTGCCTTAATGCCAACCAGCTGCCACTGTTGCCCAACCAGATTTTAGAAATAGAGAAGAAATAGGAAAATCAGAGGCAAATCAGGGTAACTAATGAGAGGTTGCCAGTATGGCCTTGTAAATGTTGACCAGAAGATGGATCTGGCTGAATGTGGGGAGAGAAACTAAATTAAATTAATTTTCTGATAAAATGAGGAATGGGGCCAGGGGAAAGCTCTGTCAAGGGAGGGAAGCAAAGATTGTGCTTCACGATGCATTGTAAAAATGCTGCCTCTGAAAATAAAAACAAATACCTTGGCATAATGGCAGTTAGACATACAAGTCATTAAGATTTCAGTGGTGACACATGCGTTTTGTGCAGCATTTAAGGGCTCGCATACGCAGTTCCCAGCAGTAAACAAGTTGGGGAAACATGGCTTTGGATTATTCCTCCTCTCTCATTCTTTTTGGTGTGTTTGTTCATGTAAGTAGACAATATTTTGTCATAGCATTTAATAAACAAGTATAAAGCAAAGCAGAAAAGCTAAATTAAGACACATCTTTAATTATGTCCTTCATATTTAGATGAGAAATGTGGCGCTTCTGAAATTTTCCACTCCAAGGGTGCCTGGCGGGTTGCAGTGTGTGTTTTTTATTCCACTCATGGCCTGCTCTTGCATATTTTTGTTACGTGGCTGGAACTTGTTAGCTAATTCACTGATAAAGCTCCTTTTGTTTCTAGGGTAAGGTTTAGAAATTAATTTACTTTTTTTTTTTTTTTCCCCACTAGGTTTAGTGTACTTAGTGTATGCATGAGAACTGATTGTCCAAAAATTAGTACTACTGAAATTATGCTGCAAGAAACTAGAGGTTTTTTTCACTTTTAGCCTTATAGAATGATAGAATTGTCTTGGTTGGAAGGGACCTTTAAGATCTTCTAGTCCAACCATCAACCCAACACTGATAAAAAAACCATCACTCACCATGTCTCTAAGCACCACGTCTACCCATCTTTTGAACACCTCCAGGGATGGTGCCTCAACCACTTCCCTGGGCAGCCCATTCCAAGGCTTAAGAACCCTTTCAGTGTAGAAATTTTTCCCAATATCCAATCTGAACCTCCCCTGGCACAACTTGAGGCCATTTCCTCTTGTCCTGTTGCCTGTGACTTGGGAGAAGAGACCGACCCCACCTCTCTACACCCTCCTTTCAGGGAGTTGGAGAGAGCGAGAAGGTCTCCCCTCAGCCTCCTTTTCTCCAGGCTGAACACCCCCAGCTCCTTCAGCCTCTCCTCATAAGACTTGTTCTCCAGACCCTTCACCAGCTTCATTGCCCTTCTCTGGCCCCGATCCAGCACTTAAATGTCTTTTTTGTGATAGGGTGCCCAAAACTGGACACAGCCCTTGAAGTGGGGCCTCACCAGTGCCCAGCACAGGGGGACAATCACCACCCGAGTCCTACTCATCACGCCGTTCCTGATACAGGCCAGGATGCTGGTGATGAGTACTTGGTTACTTCCAAAGCCTTGGATAACAAAGAGGATTCTGTACATGTAACCTGTTCTTCTATTACCTAAATCTTTCTTTTAAAAGAATTGATAGAATCAAATTTGGAATGTGACCGTAGTTGACAAAGAGGATTCTGTATATGTAACCTGTTCTTCTATTACCTAAATTTTTCTTTTAAAAGAATTAATAGAATCAAATTTGGAATGTGACCGTAGTTCGTTACAGACTACTGAAGTATCGTGCTCAGAACAGAGTGATCCTGGGCAGTACTTTTGCTGCTTTTATAAAGGAACAAACTTCTGTGCATTTCTCCCCAGCATCTGTCACTGTTATTCAGAACCATTTTGCTAAAATTTCACTTCCTGATAGGGGAGAGGATTCAGTTCCTGTCAAGTTTTGCTAAAACAATGGTGTCTGCTACTTTAAGAACAAAGCTACGTGTATTAGATGATCTCCAGAGGTCCCTTCCAGCCCCATATCATTCTGTGATTTTGTGGTGTCATGTGGAAATCCAGGGAGGCACTTCTTCTTTACAGGCTACTGAAGTATCGTGCTCAGAACAGAGTGATCCTGGGCAGTACTTTTGCTGCTTTTATAAAGGAACAAACTTCTGTGCATTTCTCCCCAGCATCTGTCACTGTCATCTGTTATTCAGAACCATTTTGCTAAAATTTCACTTCCTGATAGGGGAGAGGATTCAGTTCCTGTCAAGTTTTGCTAAAACAATGGTGTCTGCTACTTTAAGAACAAAGCTACGTGTATTAGATGATCTCCAGAGGTCCCTTCCAGCCCCATATCATTCTGTGATTTTGTGGTGTCATGTGGAAATCCAGGGAGGCACTTCAGGAATACTGGATTTGTAGGCTTTTTTCCAGACATGGCTCTTTCAGCCAACAATTGACACTATTATTCACAAATATGCAGTTAGGCATATTGTGTGCTTCTCTCCCCATGTTGATCCAGAAGTGACTGGTTAAAACCTTGTTTAAGAACATAATCATTGTCTTACAAAACTGGAGAAGTAGCTTATCTAATATCTTGAACCAACCATCCACCTGGGGCTTGAGAAGAGGCCGTAGCAAGATGTCTAGCACATAGTTGCAGCACAGGCTTTCATTCAGTATAATTTCCTAACCAGAACCATTTACCAGTTGCCTTATAGCCCAAAGTGTGAAGACTTCTTCCAGGCAGCTTGATTTTTATCTTACCTAATACAAACATGGCTTTATGTTCCATCACATTGATCTCACTTTGAAAACAAAAGTTCAGTGTCGTGGACATGATGATCTGTAGAACTCATGGGCGTAACAAAAAGGCAGTTTGGTGATTTGTTTTCGTATTTTTTGTGGTTTTATTTCTTTTAGCTAGTAGCTTTTCAAAATAATATCAGTTGTGGAAAAAAATGAAAATCACTATTTGGTTTATTTCTACTTTGTTTTCTAGTGAAGATACCCCCTTTCTTCCTTTGCAATTACACTCATGCTGTTTGGAGAGGAGCAGAACAACACGTAGTACTTAAGCAAGGAAGGTATAATTACCTCTGAATTTCTCCATTTAGTAACTTTTAATAGCTGCTTATTAAGCAAATAACTTAATGGAGTTAATGCCAATTAGCGATCTTTATGGTAAGAAATTTGCTGTGAAAACATTCTGATGTGTGTAATTACTTTGGGTGACTTCATGCGTGGATCAGCAACGGTGGGGTTTTCTGCACCTTCACCTCCACATCTCCCTCTCCACAGTTGGAGCTTGGATTTCTCTTCACACTGGCATAGATGGGGTTTGCTGTGAATGCACTTTATTCAGTAGGAAGGAAGAAGATCATTAGGCTCTGTATCATTTCTGCAATTGAACTTGTAGCTATTCAGTGTTGATGGCGATAAAGAGAATTCTCCCATTTTGGGTATAATAATGCACTTTACTTATCAACAGCAAAATTCAGTAGGAAGGAAGAAGATCATTATGCTCCGTATCATTTCTGCAATTCAACTTGTAGCTATTCAGTGTTGATGGTGATAAAGAGAATTCTCCCATTTTGGGTATAAACTGAGCCTCTGAGTAGAAAAAGATTCGCTCCATACATTGTGTTCAGTATTTGTCTGCTGCATTTGTGTCCCATCTCTGAAAAGTTGTCTTGTGTTTAATCTTCCATGTTGTGCCATCTCTTCTATTGAACGCTACGCATTATGAAAAGGATTTTGTATGATTTATTTGCAGTTGGATTTGACTTTGGGTAAAACACTAGATTGTCTTCAAGAAACACAGTACATTTTCCAGACAGAACTGAATGTTGCCGTTTCTCCCAGAACATATTTATGCAATATTTATTGTATTGATAAGGGAAGAGAAAACTCAAGTTACCTAGCTCGGTTCAGTAAAAAGAAGACATTAAGGGGAAGTGTATTTTTTCCTTATTTGGTAAACATTTGATGTCAAACAGCAAACAAATGGAGAACATTCTATCAGGAGCCTCTTGGTTCCGTGTGACCAAGCATTCCTGTGGCTCCAAACCGAAATAAACAGGGCAAAATTTTCTTGATTTCTGCTCCTAAAATGTTTTACCTACCAAATGATGACTGCTACCCTGTTTCTTTGTGTAACTCCTATTAAGAAGCAACATTATATTTACGTATTATGTGAATTTCTATATTGTGCTTCTTTATGCACAAATCTTCCTTGATAATGTTGCCTAGATTCTAGTGAGTTACAGTATCTCCAATTCTATATGTTGTTCCCTTTAGATCCATTGCATTTTTTTGTGTCTCTTCTGTTCCCTAACAGAAGGGAGAGTATCTTTAAAAAAAAACAAACAACCAAGAACCAAAGCAGAACCAACCACATACAAACAGACATTTTCATCATGCAAAAATGAAATTCCATTGTTCTTGTTTTCCCAAAAAGCAACAGAGAAAGCAGAATGCTTACAGATGGTTGTCCCTTCCAACCTAGATAATTCTATGATTCTATGGTGGGTTTTTTGTTTGTTTGGTTGGTTTTTTTGTTTGTTTGTTATACTGTAATCTGGTGTAACAGAGGATGGTTCTAGGTGGGATAAACAAATGGTGAGACTTTTATGTACTTGTCTGCCTTTTTAACAAGAAGACCCCTACCATCTTTCACCAGAAATATGAACTTGGAATGAAGGAACGCAACTCCTGTTTTGGGGGGAAAAATAAGTGTTTGATGGACCAAGCTTTATGGCTCAAGGGAATCCTTTGCCGATATCTCTGAGCTGGTGTGAGCTTTATCTGGGAATCTGCACAGCACCAGGTGGTCCTGGCTGCCCACGCTGGGAAGAGCTTGGAAGGAAGGAATTTTAATTCATGTACAGCACCGAAACAGATGTACCACCAAGCAAGACAGCTCTGAGTATCAGTCTGGCATTTCTGCCCTTGTGTTCATCCGTCTCCGGTGGCATAAGGACGTTCTCGTATCAGGAGTTGGTGTGCTTAGAATCATAGAACAGTTTGGGTTGGAAGGGACCTTAAAGATCATCCAGTTCCAACCCCCTGCCCTGGGCAGGGACACCTCCCACCAGACCAGGTTGCTCCAAGCCCCATCCAGCCTGGCCTTGAACCCCTCCAGGGATGGGGCAGCCACAGCTTCTCTGGGCAACCTGTTCCAGTGTCTCACCACCCTCACAGCAAAGAATTTCTTCCTGAGATCTCATCTAAATCTCCCCTCTTTCAGTTTAAAA
>NW_015090891.1:19319-44821 GCF_001431845.1 Calidris pugnax
GTCATGTTTCATAATGGATTTTGTAAGATTCTTTTAAATGCCTTATCTGTTGAGTCACGCTGTTGCATTTGTCTTGCCTTGCCTCCTCCACCCCAACAAATCATGTGCGTGTTTGGTGTGTTCTGATGGTGTACCCCAAACTCCTTGACAGACCTTCTCACCTCTATTTGACCACTTATTTTTTGCTCCAGTTTAAGAATGGAAAAGGAATACTGAAAAGCTAAATACAGCCATTCTCTATGGCTAAAATTCTGATGCAGAAATTGTGTGGGTCTTGTAAAATGCTGGGTACGACACACACAACTGAAAATGCCATGTAGCTTCCAGAAGGAATTTCCATGCTTTGCTAGATTATTATTTTTTTTTTGGTGGATATAAGGTGCTCAGCTGCTTTTAGACCTATCTGCCTATGTTCATAAGGAGTACCAGAAGTACCACCAGAAGAAGACTACCATCAGTTAATGTGGTTCTGAAGCTCGTAACAGAAATATTTTAGATCTCTAGATAAGACTGAAGCGCGGCTCTGGAAAAAAAAGAAAGAACAATTCCACCTCTGCATTAATTGCATCTGGGAACTTCAAGTAACACTCTGTACTTCAGAGCAGAATGTTGTGCTAAATTAGAAATGGTGATATTCTCGCCCACAATTGTTCGGTATCATGCAACTGTGATTGGTTTAGTCACGAGCAGAACACTGGTCTGCCCACTCTGTCTTTGCAAGCTACCATAGCATTGGGCTTGCTTTTAGTTGAGAGAAAACTCAAAATCTTCAAGAATGTTTGGTGACACATAATCTGCAGCTCGTTAGGAGGCTACAGTTGTCCTGTGTTTGAGGGTGTTTCAGTAGTTGTTGGGAATATCTGATAGGATTCTCCTGAGTTTCTGTTCCCTTTCTGGGCCAACATTGGTATCTGCAGATATCTCTTACCTGTTTTTTCTGACTAATGCAAGTTGCAATAAATCAACATTTATGCTTCAGTTCTGTACTGTACTTGTAAGCACAGCTCAATGTTTTATGTAATTAAGGCTTCTAGAAATCTGTAGGGTAACTATATGCAAATATTTAATAACTAAATAATATATTTAGAAGTAGGGATTTGTTTCGTTTAGAATTATTCTGTCATGTAATCTTTAAAAGTAATGTTGTCTTTTTGGGGGCAAAACTCTGGTTTTGGCTGCCTGACCAACATGACTTTCACTTTTGGTGACATGCATTATTTATCTCCTCAGCTGAATGTCCAATGGAACTTGCTAAACAATATGTTCCAAAGGAAAAATAAAATAATCCAGAAGTAGATTTCTGAGAAGCTTTTGCTTTTATGTTGTTTATACAGTGGTTCAGTTCAGATGGGGGGTGAATGATATGGAGTACTTCAGAAATCTGGAGTTTGTTCTTAATTACTAAGTATGATACAAAGCCATTTAGATTCGTTAAGGCCTTATTAGTCTCTGAATTGACTTTGACTTTCTGTGTTTTCTGCCCAATTAATGAATGCCTGTAGTGTGGCATTCAAAGTTGATGGTTGACCCAACACTTAATGTTGGAAGTGATGTTTAAAGCACAGTGTGTTGTTTAAAGCACTTAATATATGCAAAAAGGACTTTATATTACAGTGTTAATACCTTCTCTTGTAGGTATTCTCATCTCGACTTCTCTACTAGGACCTTACTTGTTTATAGTGATGCTAGTAAATAACTGAATATTCCATGAATATGTAATATTCAATAATTAAAAGTGGCGTTGCCAGCTATCAGCAAAATTAACCCCTCCATTCCATCCATGCTCCTGATTGCCTTAATGCCAACCAGCTGCCACTGTTGCCCAACCAGATCTTAGAAAGAAGAGAAGAAATAGGAAAATCAGAGGCAAATCAGGGTAACTAATGAGAGGTTGCCAGTATGGCCTTGTAAATGTTGACCAGAAGATGGATCTGGCTGAATGTGGGGAGAGAAACTAAATTAAATTAATTTTCTGATAAAATGAGGAATGGGGCCAGGGGAAAGCTCTGTCAAGGGAGGGAAGCAAAGATTGTGCTTCACGATGCATTGTAAAAATGCTGCCTCTGAAAATAAAAACAAATACCTTGGCATAATGGCAGTTAGACATACAAGTCATTAAGATTTCAGTGGTGACACATGCGTTTTGTGCAGCATTTAAGGGCTCGCATACGCAGTTCCCAGCAGTAAACAAGTTGGGGAAACATGGCTTTGGATTATTCCTCCTCTCTCATTCTTTTTGGTGTGTTTGTTCATGTAAGTAGACAATATTTTGTCATAGCATTTAATAAACAAGTATAAAGCAAAGCAGAAACGCTAAATTAAGACACATCTTTAATTATGTCCTTCATATTTAGATGAGAAATGTGGCGCTTCTGAAATTTTCCACTCCGAGGGTGCCTGGCGGGTTGCAGTGTGTGTTTTTTATTCCACTCATGGCCTGCTCTTGCATATTTTTGTTACGTGGCTGGAAGTTGTTAGCTAATTCACTGATAAAGCTCCTTTTGTTTCTAGGGTAAGGTTTAGAAATTAATTTACTTTTTTTTTTTTTTTCCCCACTAGGTTTAGTGTACTTAGTGTATGCATGAGAACTGATTGTCCAAAAATTAGTACTACTGAAATTATGCTGCAAGAAACTAGAGGTTTTTTTCACTTTTAGCCTTATAGAATGATAGAATTGTCTTGGTTGGAAGGGACCTTTAAGATCTTCTAGTCCAACCATCAACCCAACACTGATAAAAAAACCATCACTCACCATGTCTCTAAGCACCACGTCTACCCATCTTTTGAACACCTCCAGGGATGGTGCCTCAACCACTTCCCTGGGCAGCCCATTCCAAGGCTTAAGAACCCTTTCAGTGTAGAAATTTTTCCTAATATCCAATCTGAACCTCCCCTGGCACAACTTGAGGCCATTTCCTCTTGTCCTGTCGCCTGTGACTTGGGAGAAGAGACCGACCCCACCTCTCTACACCCTCCTTTCAGGGAGTTGGAGAGAGCGAGAAGGTCTCCCCTCAGCCTCCTTTTCTCCAGGCTGAACACCCCCAGCTCCCTCAGCCTCTCCTCATAAGACTTGTTCTCCAGACCCCTCACCAGCTCCGTTGCCCTTCTCTGGACCCGATCCAGCACTTAAATGTCTTTTTTGTGATAGGGTGCCCAAAACTGGACACAGCCCTTGAAGTGGGGCCTCACCAGTGCCCAGCACAGGGGGACAATCACCACCCGAGTCCTACTCATCACGCCGTTCCTGATACAGGCCAGGATGCTGGTGATGAGTACTTGGTTACTTCCAAAGCCTTGGATAACAGACAAAGAGGATTCTGTATATGTAACCTGTTCTTCTATTACCTAAATTTTTCTTTTAAAAGAATTAATAGAATCAAATTTGGAATGTGACCGTAGTTCGTTACAGACTACTGAAGTATCGTGCTCAGAACAGAGTGATCCTGGGCAGTACTTTTGCTGCTTTTATAAAGGAACAAACTTCTGTGCATTTCTCCCCAGCATCTGTCACTGTTATTCAGAACCATTTTGCTAAAATTTCACTTCCTGATAGGGGAGAGGATTCAGTTCCTGTCAAGTTTTGCTAAAACAATGGTGTCTGCTACTTTAAGAACAAAGCTACGTGTATTAGATGATCTCCAGAGGTCCCTTCCAGCCCCATATCATTCTGTGATTTTGTGGTGTCATGTGGAAATCCAGGGAGGCACTTCAGGAATACTGGATTTGTAGGCTTTTTTCCAGACATGGCTCTTTCAGCCAACAATTGACACTATTATTCACAAATATGCAGTTAGGCATATTGTGTGCTTCTCTCCCCATGTTGATCCAGAAGTGACTGGTTAAAACCTTGTTTAAGAACATAATCATTGTCTTACAAAACTGGAGAAGTAGCTTATCTAATATCTTGAACCAACCATCCACCTGGGGCTTGAGAAGAGGCCGTAGCAAGATGTCTAGCACATAGTTGCAGCACAGGCTTTCATTCAGTATAATTTCCTAACCAGAACCATTTACCAGTTGCCTTATAGCCCAAAGTGTGAAGACTTCTTCCAGGCAGCTTGATTTTTATCTTACCTAATACAAACATGGCTTTATGTTCCATCACATTGATCTCACTTTGAAAACAAAAGTTCAGTGTCGTGGACATGATGATCTGTAGAACTCATGGGCGTAACAAAAAGGCAGTTTGGTGATTTGTTTTCGTATTTTTTGTGGTTTTATTTCTTTTAGCTAGTAGCTTTTCAAAATACTATCAGTTGTGGAAAAAAATGAAAATCACTATTTGGTTTATTTCTACTTTGTTTTCTAGTGAAGATACCCCCTTTCTTCCTTTGCAATTACACTCATGCTGTTTGGAGAGGAGCAGAACAACACGTAGTACTTAAGCAAGGAAGGTATAATTACCTCTGAATTTCTCCATTTAGTAACTTTTAATAGCTGCTTATTAAGCAAATAACTTAATGGAGTTAATGCCAATTAGCGATCTTTATGGTAAGAAATTTGCTGTGAAAACATTCTGATGTGTGTAATTACTTTGGGTGACTTCATGCGTGGATCAGCAACGGTGGGGTTTTCTGCACCTTCACCTCCACATCTCCCTCTCCACAGTTGGAGCTTGGATTTCTCTTCACACTGGCATAGATGGGGTTTGCTGTTAATGCACTTTACTTATCAACAGCAAAATTCAGTAGGAAGGAAGAAGATCATTATGCTCCGTATCATTTCTGCAATTCAACTTGTAGCTATTCAGTGTTGATGGTGATAAAGAGAATTCTCCCATTTTGGGTATAAACTGAGCCTCTGAGTAGAAAAAGATTTGCTCCATATATTGTGTTCAGTATTTGTCTGCTGCATTTGTGTCCCATCTCTGAAAAGTTGTCTTGTGTTTAATCTTCCATGTTGTGCCATCTCTTCTATTGAACGCTATACTTTATGAAAAGGATTTTGTATGATTTATTTGCAGTTGGATTTGACTTTGGGTAAAACACTAGATTGTCTTCAAGAAACACAGTACATTTTCCAGACAGAACTGAATGTTGCCGTTTCTCCCAGAACATATTTATGCAATATTTATTGTATTGATAAGGGAAGAGAAAACTCAAGTTACCTAGCTCGGTTCAGTAAAAAGAAGACATTAAGGGGAAGTGTATTTTTTCCTTATTTGGTAAACATTTGATGTCAAACAGCAAACAAATGGAGAACATTCTATCAGGAGCCTCTTGGTTCCGTGTGACCAAGCATTCCTGTGGCTCCAAACCGAAATAAACAGGGCAAAATTTTCTTGATTTCTGCTCCTAAAATGTTTTACCTACCAAATGATGACTGCTACCCTGTTTCTTTGTGTAACTCCTATTAAGAAGCAACATTATATTTACATATTATGTGAATTTCTATATTGTGCTGCTTCTATTGTGCGCAGATCTTCCTTGATAATGCTGCCTAGATTCTAGTGAGTTACAGTATCTCCAGTTCTATATGTTGTTCCCTTTAGATCCATTAGATTTTTTTGTCTCTTTTCTGTTCCCTAACAGAAGGGAGAGTATCTATTCTATATGTTGTTCCCTTTAGATCCATTGCATTTTTTTGTGTCTCTTCTGTTCCCTAACAGAAGGGAGAGTATCTTTAAAAAAAAACAAACAACCAAGAACCAAAGCAGAACCAACCACATACAAACAGACATTTTCATCATGCAAAAATGAAATTCCATTGTTCTTGTTTTCCCAAAAAGCAACAGAGAAAGCAGAATGCTTACAGATGGTTGTCCCTTCCAACCTAGATAATTCTATGATTCTATGGTGGGTTTTTTGTTTGTTTGGTTGGTTTTTTTGTTTGTTTGTTATACTGTAATCTGGTGTAACAGAGGATGGTTCTAGGTGGGATAAACAAATGGTGAGACTTTTATGTACTTGTCTGCCTTTTTAACAAGAAGACCCCTACCATCTTTCACCAGAAATATGAACTTGGAATGAAGGAACGCAACTCCTGTTTTGGGGGGAAAAATAAGTGTTTGATGGACCAAGCTTTATGGCTCAAGGGAATCCTTTGCCGATATCTCTGAGCTGGTGTGAGCTTTATCTGGGAATCTGCACAGCACCAGGTGGTCCTGGCTGCCCACGCTGGGAAGAGCTTGGAAGGAAGGAATTTTAATTCATGTACAGCACCGAAACAGATGTACCACCAAGCAAGACAGCTCTGAGTATCAGTCTGGCATTTCTGCCCTTGTGTTCATCCGTCTCCGGTGGCATAAGGACGTTCTCGTATCAGGAGTTGGTGTGCTTAGAATCATAGAACAGTTTGGGTTGGAAGGGACCTTAAAGATCATCCAGTTCCAACCCCCTGCCCTGGGCAGGGACACCTCCCACCAGACCAGGTTGCTCCAAGCCCCATCCAGCCTGGCCTTGAACCCCTCCAGGGATGGGGCAGCCACAGCTTCTCTGGGCAACCTGTTCCAGTGTCTCACCACCCTCACAGCAAAGAATTTCTTCCTGAGATCTCATCTAAATCTCCCCTCTTTCAGTTTAAAACCATTCTCCCTCATCCTATGGCTCCCCTCCCTGATCAAGAGTCCCTCCCCATCTCTCCTGTAGCCCCTTTAGGGACTGGAAGGGGCCCTAAGGTCAATTTAAGATGAGCTTCCTTTAGAATGAGTAGCCCATCTTGAAATTCGTCTCTGTTCCTGTGATGATATTTCCTTCATTCTCCTGTCTGCAGTGTCCTATTTGAAGAGATAGTTTTCAGAATTTAAAACAAAACAAAAAAATTAGTTCTTAACGTGATGTGTGCGTGCGAAAATTACTTTGGCTGGTTCAGTGGAAAAAACCCAAACCCTAACTGATGAAAAATGTCTAGTTATGCATATCTGCCATTCTGCTGCTGATAAAACGAGACACCAACCAGAATGAACTGCTGTAACGTTGCTGGGGGTGGGAGGAGAAGAAGAAGAGAAATAAAGATGAGGAGAAGTAAATTGTTGATGTTTCTTTTACAAAGGAAAAAAAAAGTACTTTTAAAAATTGAAGAACTGAATTTTGAGAAGAAGAAAGTAATGGTCTTTGTAATCAAGTAAGAGAACGGTGACATAAATTACATATGCCATAAGTTATGGTTTATTTAAGGTTAGGAAGATGCAGTAAGAAGATGGATTTGATATCAGAACGTCAAAACTCTAGAGAAATAAATTGTTGATGTTTCTTTTACAAAGGGAAAAAAAAAGGTACTTTTAGAAATTGAAGAACTGAATTTTGCTAAGAAGAAAGTAATGGTCTTTGTAATCAAGTAAGAGAACGGTGACATAAATTACATATGCCATAAGTTATGGTTTATTTAAGGTTAGGAAGATGCAGTAAGAAGATGGATTTGATATCAGAACGTCAAAACTCTCCGACAATAGTTTGGTAACACTCCTTTCGCAGATAAGGAGATTGATGAGAAGCTGGAAGGAAAACCTCGTGACTGGCAATGAAACGTGGAAGACGTTGAGAGAAAACCTGGAAAGGGAAAAAGAGCAATATGAGCAAAGCAGGGAATAGCTGTGAGCATGTGATGAGGTGAGGGGGAAGCGACACAGATTGGGAGAGCAGCAGCCTGATTTATTGTAGGAACTGACAGCACTGAAAGCAGAAAGTAACACGTTAGAGTTTTCTACTCATTTTTAAACATGAAGCTTGTGTATAGTAGGAATAAGCATTGTGTGCTTCTCCTCTCACCTCCATTTACATTATAATACTTCTCTCTAGCCATAGCTATCTGGCAGTATATGTAGCATCCTGTAAACTTGTTCTTGTGCTAGATAGCAAGTGGAGTGAGTGCTAAATATTTCTGTAGCTTGTTCAAATGGTGCTGTTTTCCTGGCAGTGAATTGAGCAGGGGAAACCACAGGCTGGTGGTTCCGGCCGTAGAGTGCTCAGTGATGTGCTAAAAGCAATTTATGTTCTCTCTGCGAGCCCTGTGCTGGCTGAAGAGAAATATCTGCACCCCTACAGAAAATCTCAAGGCTTGACTTATGAAATCAGTCTTCTGTTGTCTTTCCTGATGAGTTAATGACACGCCACAGAGGCTGCAGCTTCTGCTGGGCTTGTGCTGGTTTGTTTTTCTCTCTCGTGGTCGCACGGGGGACCTTGGGGTGGTTGGGCAGGGGAGCTTTGCTCGTAGAAGATGCTAACGAGAAGAGATGGGCTTTGGAGTCAGTTTGCAGTCTCAGGTGCAGCAGAGGTGGCAGAACGTTTGGCCTGATTTCCTTGTTGCTGTTTGAAACCTCTCTGAGGTGTGGCTTCTATCAGCCCCATCTTCCTGTGGGTGGATGATTCTCTAGACTACAGAAACTGATTAATCAAACTGGTGGAGAGCACACGGGCAGAGCTGGGGTGGTATTGTCAGCTTTGGACCAAGGTGCTGAACAAATTCAGGACTCTGGCACTTGTAATTTTTTTTTTTTTTTTTTTTTGGAAGGCAAGAGTAACACGAAGCTGTTGCCCAGGTTTGTTTTGAAATTGCCTTGGGATTAATTTGGCCAAGGTTGAATACCGTTCTCAAATTCTTTCCTCCCTATGGGTTTGACTGGGCAACTGCAGGTGGTTTTCTTAAGTAGGTCAATGAGCCCGTGCTCGGTTATCGGTAGATGAACTTGGCATATCCTAATGGAGCTCACGGTGTAGCAATACCCATGGGAATAAAAATAAAAGTATTGTGAGAAAAGCTAAGTCTTCAGAGGCCATTTGTATCAAGAAGTCTCTGTGAAAAACTGCAGCTAAAATCCTGCTTGTTTTCATTTTAATTTTATCTAGTTCTTTGCTTTTTGTTACTTTCCGTAGCTTTTATTTAGCAATTAGTAGACACTCTCTTGAATATAATGGGTTTTGTGCATACATAGAATTACACAATTTGACAAATGCTGATCTAACTTGAAAAGTGCAAGCGGGTATTTAGGCATATAAAATATTTATCTCCTTTTATGACAGCCCTCACCTTCTTGCTGCCTCTTTTTTGGAGTCATTTCAAATTGGCCTGCAGGTAGAAAGCCCTTTCGGGTAAGAAAAGGATGTGCTTGTGTTCATTTAAGGAGTTGAAAAACCCCACAAGGGCATATATCGTGTTGCATATTGCAGAGAGTGGGCAGGAATTCAGCAATTAATTGTTAGGGTTTTTTTTTTTTTTTTTAATTTTAGAATAAATGGGGTACTTGCTTTTAGAGTAAAGGTCTGAAAATACGTCTTCTGGAGCTGGGTATGTTGTTTGTCCCCTCACTGGTCTGCATTTATGGAGTTTCTTCAGTTTGTTTGGTAGCAATATAGGATTGCATGTTTAACAATCTAGTTTTTTTTTTTTTTTTTTAAACCTTCTCTGCAGCTCTTTGCAGAATTCAGTTGTCATTTGAAAGATTGTACTTGGATCTCAACTTTCCTGTTATCAAAGAGTTGGGTGTTTTCTTTCTGTTGGACAGTTTCTATAAGTTTTTGGCATTCTGTACTTGGAATCCTTAATCTTTGCTTTAGTCTAGAAGTCTTGCAATCTTGTCTATGGCTTTGACATAATGGTGTAATATTTATTTTAATTGCCAAGCTCAAAGAATGCTGTTATATTAATCAGGTTTTGCTACAACAGATAATCCTTTGTGAGGGATCAGTAAATCAAGAGTCCATGTGATCTCATATGAAACAAAGGAATTGAAAGAACTCCAGTGTTTAAGTTTGTTTAGTCAAACTTGGGTTCAAATAATTACCCTTAAAAAAAAAAAAACAATAAAAAAACAAAAACACAAACCAAAGAATCTTTTATGCAGTGCAGAGATTAAATTTCACTGCCAGTAATTGACATTACCTGCTGACTTCTATATTCTCAAAACTTGTAGAGTAAAATAAAAAACCAAAAAGTCCAATGAAACTTCCAGTTGTTTACACCAGTAAATTTAGTAAACTTAAATAATCTTTGATACGTTGATTTTTACATGTTAGTTTGCTGCTTGAGACCGATTACTTAGAATTTTTAAAAATACTTAAAAATGTTAGTAGCTTTTCTCTGCTTACTCGGTAAGCTATTCCTGGCAAGTCAGTTAATTGCATTAAAGCCAAGCTTTCAATAACTAATGCTCAGGTTGGGTTTGTGCAGTGACATGGAGCAGCTGATGCTGGTCAGAAAAGGCGGAATGAATTCTAATTACAGCATTCTGTTTAAAACCAGAATTTGCTTCAGGGTTTGGACCTTCTGCGAGGTGCTGTCACGGGCGGTTACATGCAAATGAGCTGGGAGCTCAGAATTTTACCTGCTGAGGTAGAGCTTCTTTCAGTGTAAGAACTGAACTCTGTTGGAATAGGTTTGGGTACCTTTTCAGGGTGTTGTATTAATCCTGCAGATCTCCTTAATTTCACATAATTTTATCTCATTTTGCTCACTTCTCAGTTTTTGTGCATATCATGTACACAATCATTTCTACAGCTTTCCAATCAAAATATGGATAAAGTCTCAAGTTACAAATTCATATTTTTTGTGAATATATTGAATATTTTTTTGGTAAGGTGCTTTTGCTGGACTGCTCTAAGTAGATCAATAAGATCGACTCTTTACCACCTTATCTCCTTTTCTACCATTTCCATGCCCTTCTCCTTCCCTCCCCCCTGCTGTTGACTGCAACTTAGCTAACAGCATCTCGAATCTTATTTTTGATCAAGATTGCAGTTGTGGTGCAGGAACTTATGTAACACTTCTTCACAGATTACTTTTTTTGCTTATAAAAGCAGAAAAGCAGATTTTTGGAACAACCCCGTCTTTTCTTCCCTTTTCCTTCTATATATGAAAATCGATAACGCTTCTCAAAATCCTTAGCTTTAAACTTGTGTAGATGTCAATAAAGCCATTAAACCTTTTTTTTTTAAAAGGTATTTGCCCTTAGAGAATATTAAATGTCTGAAATTTTTATATTACTGAAAGGAATGGTGAAGCTTTGTACCGAAACAACACTAAATCTTGCTGCAGCTTTAGAAAACTAATAGAGTCAGAATGTTTCTGTAGCCATGGCACAAAGGGGTAGATTTTTGCAATAGATACCTTGCATATAAGTACAACTTGTCATTTATTTGGGGCTACACGTGGCTACGTAAAATAAAATTTTAGCCTTTTTGTCTTCACAAGGTTGTGCATATAAAATGTCTCCTAATTTAAAACTATTTCTTATGGAACTATAAGATGCAAAGCTTTAAAAAAAAAACCTCATTCTTGAAGGAACATGTCTATTCTAGTTGTGATAAATTCTGTCATCTGAATGGTTATCACCCTCTTGTCACGCTCTGGGCTTCTATGGGTGTACCAATTATTAATACCCTGTTCTCTTAATTGTTTTTCAGAATCATAGAATTGCCTGGGTTGGAAGGGACCTTTCAGGTCATCTAGTCCAACCATCAACCTAAGTCTGATCAAACCCAAAAGGTCCCTTCCAACCTAGGCAATTCTATGGTTCTGTAGGCACATTAAAAGGCAGTAAACCCCACACACAAATGTCAGTGCGGTAAGAGCCTGTTTGGGATTTGATCAGGATTTTCCAAGGGTTTCTTCACCTTCTTTCTTCTGTTAGTTACCGTTAGCTATTCACTTAATACTTTTGGGTTGTAAATGTAGTGGGTCAGCAACTTCTTCACAACAGCACCCTAAGAGCATCTTAGGAGCATATGGTGAGCATACAATTAATATCTCATAAATAAGAATGACTACTGACATTACCTTTTTATTTGTGAATTGGAGCCCTCAGTCTTGTTATTCTAGAATCTTGCCTTTCAAAAGAGTTGATGGAGATGCTGCTTGAAAAGGGAGCTTTTGAAGGTCAAAATTGTGCTCTAGGCAAAAATTGTCACCACTGCAAGAATGGGTCATCTGTAGTGGTTTCTGGCCAACTTCTGAAACCTTCTAAGGGTGGAGACTCCACATCCTCCAAGTGGTTTGCAGTAGTACTGCCATGCTCTCCTGGCAAAAATGGGTTCTTAATGTCTCACCTGACCCTCTCAGTGCATAGTTTGGCTGTAGCCCCATGTCATATGGTGTCCTTACTGAGGAGCGTTTGCCATCTGCTGTCAAGTAGTTGCAGGCTACTAGATCACCGTAGCTTTCTCTTCACAAGACTAAACAAGCCCAGCTATCTTCAACATTTCCCTGAGGTGTTCAAGACCAGGCTGGAAGGGGCTTGGAGCAACCTGGTCTGGTGGGAGGTGTCCCTGCCCATGGCAGGGGGGTTGGAACTCGATGATCTTTAAGGTCCCTTCCAACCCAAACCATTCTATGGTTGTGGAAGTCAATGTTCTTGAAATTATATGGGATTGGAGCTTTGTTTTCTTTTAGTTCTAATGAAGTTGAAAAAGTTCATCGAGAGTAAGACTTGGGAAGCAAACATCTGAAGAACATTTAGTAATAATGGATTCAAAATGAGCCTCCAGACCAAAAAAAGGTTGCATGTTGCAAGTAGATGTGTGTTCATGTGTGTACATACTGTCAAACAATGCAACATTTTCCTTTTTTATTTAAAAAAAACCCAAAAGAGTTACTTGGATATCATAGATTGTCAGTTGGCTTGTTACAAAAATTACAATCTGTTTCTGTATAAAAGATATTTAATGTTTTGCTTCCATCTAAGTACTTCAAAATGTGCATTTTTGGAAGACTTTTTATGCCTGGAGTTTATCCACGTGTGAGACCATTGCGTCTGAGTAATAACAAGTAGGCTTTGGAGAGAAACCCAGTGAAATCTCAGGTAGAAAGGTTCTTTCATTCAACTTGAGTTTTAGAAGGTATGTGAGCAGAAAATAGAATAATTTCATGTTAATCTAGTGAGAAAAAGGAGGGTTTAGCACTCAGAACATCCAACAAGACTGTTTCTCGAGTGAGTATTATTTTGCATAAGGTGGGGAATTAGTAGATCCCAGAGAAGTAAATTTATAGAATTGTTTAAGAGAAATTTTTCAAATGGAATTTCTGATACGCCTGGATAGAAGACTGCTTTTTTTTTTTTTTTTTTAATGCCTTGACACTTTCTTCTTTACATCCTAAGATTCTAGGTAACAAAATGAAATTTTAAAGGAAAGGAAGGAAGGAAAAATTGAGAACTTGATGGTTGCTGGGGTAGTAGGTCAGTAGTTTAGTCTCTGTAGACAGTTTGTGATGTTACTGTAGAACTTCAGCAAACTTGTCAGAAGTGTGGTTTTATGTTCATCTGTGTTCATGTTAACTGAAACCTTGTGTTAACTTACATCTGCTAATTTAAATATGAAATTCAATATTAACAAATGAAGCTTAATGAAGAGAAAACCTTTTCCTTTGCATTTTAATAGAATAAGTGGGAGAACGTAGCGTAAGGCCTAGCTGTGTTATCCATTTTCTGGTGTCTGCTGTACGTTGGTTGTGGTCAGAGTCCCTCAGAAATGCAGGACAGATAAACATTGTCCCCTTACCCCCAGCAGATGAATTGGTATAAAAATTGCTTTAAAAAGGTGACAGACAAAAACAACTTTAAAGCAAAGATTTATAACCTACAAATCATTGTGTTAATATACAAAAGATTAAATAATTTATGCTGGTTGATAGATGCAACTGGTGTGGAGTGGTTGGGTTTTGGGTGTTGGCTTTGTCAGGACCTGGGAGGTTAATCCTGTGTCACAGAATGCTATGGGTTGGAAGGGACCTTGTTGTGTTTAGGGCATGGGAATGGACCTGGGAGATTAATCCTGTGTCACAGAATGATATGGGGTTGGAAGGGACCTCTGGAGATCATCTAGTCCAACCCCCCTCCCAGAGCAGGTCCATCCAGAGCAGGTTGCACAGGAACATATGCAGGCAGGTTTGAATGTCTCCAGAGATGGAGACTCCACCACCTCTCTGGGCAGCCTGTTCCAGGGCTCTGCCACCCTCAAAGTGAAGAAATTCCTCCTCATGTTTAGATGGAACTTCTTATATTCAAATTTGTGCCCATTTCCTCTTGTCCTGTCACTGGGCACCACTGAAAAAAGACTGGCCTCATGCTCCTGACACCCACCCTTGAAGTTATTTATAGGTGTTGGTCAGATCCCCCCTCAGTTTTCTCCAGAGAAAAATGTAAACATTCTCCTGTAGAACGTATGTTCCTTTTATTTGATTAAACTGAAGTGAAACTCCAAGGTAGAGCAGCATTACAACACATGCTTCTCTTTGAGATGTGAACAAAGAACTTCAAATGTGTTTTATTGTCTGTGGAGTCCACAAATCCACAGACAAGCAACAGGACACCTAACAAAACAAGACAGATACCCCAACATACTTGAAAACAATCCTAATTTAGTAGAAGTATTTTTTTTCTGTTTTATTTTATTTGTCAAGTATTTCTGTTAGAAACAGAACTTCTCGTGTGAAATTCAGTTCCTGGGGTTTTTGGAAATGTGATCTAATTGAATGTATTGAAGTAGAATTAATCTTACGTGGCTCTGGTTTACTTTTGCTTAGGCTTAATGATGAGCAGGTGACTTTTTTAACTTTTGGAAGTTATTTCCTTTTTAATAATTGAAAATGATGGTCTACCTGTGCACATTGATATTTCCAGAAGAGTTTAAAAAAAACCCTAGGACATTATTTTTCGAATCTGATAAATCCAAATCAATATTAGTTTTTAAAGTCTCATGTAAGACTTGGAAATGCACTGAAATTCTATGTTTAAATAAGCTATATGTATTTCGGTCATCAAGTACCTGTAACAACTTTCATAAGTAAAAATAGTTATCTTCTGGAGAAAACTTTACTGCCCTTCATTTCAGCTTGATTTTTCCCAAGGTATGGCAGAAACATACATGTTCTTTTGTGGTTGGTTGTAACTTCAGTTGTCACAATATTAGTTTACACTTTCTTATTCTTTCCCTAAGCATCTTCCTGGCTGTTTCTTCTCTTCAGAAAACTTTCTTGTGCTGCCAATAAGAACTAAAAAAAAAAAGAAAAAGCTCTCAAATAAAACAGGAAAAACCCAAACACAAGCTCACTTGGCTTTACGTAGCCAAGTGTCATAGTATGTCAGCTTTGGGACGGATCCTACATGTTGAATTTTTACGCGTGTTCCAGCTTCTAGGTTTCAGAAACTGGTCAAAAAATTGGAGCTTAAAGGGACTACATAATTTATAGCAGTATTTGGGACAATACCTTGAGCTTGCTGGTGTAGGTTTGTAGAGATAAGGTGTCTCTGAAGGTCTACCAGGTATGATGTGAACTGACCACAGCCAAAGCAGGCTATGTCTGGAGCTTGTGACTTCGCTGGATTTGTGGGGAGAGCCTTGGAGAAAGGGACAAATTCTGAACATCCTGGCAGTGTTGTTAGAAACCATTTTGTTAAATCTTGTGGAGTGTTTTATTTGTGTTTGCTGTTACTCTTAACTCCTGCTAGAGTGTTACAAAAGTCTTATAGACCACAACTTTTACTTGAAAAAATTCAAATAGATTCAAGAGTTCAGTGTTGTATTTAAAGTCCAGCCACGAGTCCGCTTGTTGCAGGTAATGATCTATATAATTTTTCCACTTGATAGTTGTTAATTGCAACAAGTCATCTAGGACATGGCCTTGTCTCGTGCCTCCTAGAAGAGAAGGCACGGACCCAAAAAAGGGAGCTGGAGTTTTCCACTCAAGTAGAGTAGATGTTGTTCCAGTGCATTAATTCCATATTTTTTTTTCCAGTTTATTGCTCCCCTCCCGTGGTGCTGCTCGATTTGGTTGTAACATAGGGCACAGCAGCACCACTGGCACTAAAGCTCCTATAGAGAACTGATTCCTGCTCCTTCCTGCAGTGGGGTGGCACAAACCTGCTGATGTTGGTGGGAGGAAGGGGATGGGACAGGGACAGGAACCAACAGCGGGGGCATGAACAGTTGGGAATCCTTTCAGTGTTAGTCTTTGGCTTATTCTGCTCTAGAGCATATGTGAAATTACTGCCTTGGCTCTCCCTTACATCCTGAGCATGTTCATGCTGTCGGGGAGCAACTGAGGGGATTTGAAGCTGCACAAGTAGCATTTGGCAACGTGGGGGGTTCAGGAAAATGTAGAGTATTTGGGAACCTTACTGGGTTTTTTTAAAATGTGACTTGTCAAGATCTGTCGAGAGATGCAGTATCACTACTTTAAACTTGTATGCAAATTGTATCTAACTCTTTTTGATGGGACCAGCCGTGTGTTTGTAGTATGAACTCGATTCTATTAAAAAAGCTAAATCAGAGCTAATTCTCTCTAATATTATACAACTTGGACTCTCTGCTTTGGAGTTATTGTGTGATTGGACTGAGTTTCCCCCCCTTCTTACTCGACGTGATTCAAGTGCCTGAGTGTGAGCTTATTGTGTAAGAACCACCTTCTATTTTATTGACCACTTAAACTAAGGAATATGTGTTATAAAACGACACCATTTGCTGCTGGTTTTATGGACTCAGAAATACATTTATTAAAACGGTGTCAACCAAGCTGTATCTGAGATGTACTATTATGTTCTGTTCAAACATTCTGATAACTATAAATATCACTGTGTTGCTTATAGTTGTTAATAAAAATTGATATTAAAATCTATAATAATTGATAGAAAAAATTATATTGTCAATTATTATTATATTCTGATTTTTTTTTTTTTTTTAAAAGGGGGTTTTAGATCTTATCTGCATCAAATCAGCCAAGGTGAACTGAGACACACCATCGGTAGATTTGTCAGCCTGGTTTATCACTTGGTGAAATTAATCATGAGGAAAATATTTAGCAGCATATTAGGAGGAGCAAAAGTGCCAGTGGTGGTGTCTGGAGCTGGATGTGAGTGCTAAGCAGTTCGTGTGAGCTTCTGGAAGTGGGATAGTCCTTAACTAGCCAGCAATCTGTGCTACTCACTCTTCACATAAGCTAATAGGCTATTTAAAGAACCATATTTAGACATCCTTTAAATTCCTGATCTGTCGAATGGTGCTAAAAGGAAGTGTTACATTATGGTGTTATTGATTAAATAAAATGAATCCATGTACTCAGAGCCTTTGTATTCCTGAAAGCGTAAACATTGTATAGGCTGACAAATGTAATACTCATGCTAGAATCTTAACAGATTGTGTATTAAAAAAAAAACAAAAACCCACAGAGTGCCCTGATGCTAAATTTCTTTTATTGTGAGTACAATATCCTATCATTTTAATTTAGCTTTCAGTTGTATAATTCTGATATGCTCTCTTCAAGTATAAATACATCCTGACAACATGTTGTTACAGGAACTCTGAGGGAACTGATGATGCTACAGATGGTGCTCACAGAGGATTAAATTTGATTCCTTGGGTAGAACAGTTAATAATATACGTACTAGATCAGATGGTGTAGAAGACTGAAGTAATTCAGTAATGTCAGCAATGTCATGCTTACATGTCTGATTCATGGATATAAGATATGATTATGAATCACATGTGAAAACAAATATGTCAGAGGAAAAACTGGTGTGATTAAAAGTATAAATTTAAAAATATATATAATTTGTATGAAAATAGTTAGTATGACTTCAATACAACCCTCTAACTTCTAATTTTAGCATGTTTCACTTTATTTGTCTGAAAACATAAGGATTTAGGTCTTAAAAGATACTGTTTTAATCTTAAAAACACATCTGTAAAACTTTTTGTACCTTTTAGTGGACTCTTTGAAAATGAGGTGAGGTGAAAAAATCCTTTTCAAGTGACTTCCCCTCTTTTTTTTCATTCTAAGAAGTTGTGAACTACCTTTTCAGCATGAGAAAAGTTTGTAAATCTGTAAGTTATCAACCATACTATCGTGGTGGTTGTATTCTGCAGATCACTGTCTTCCAGAAAGGAATATAGTGGCTTGTGTTCCCCTGAGCTCTTGAGCTGGATCTGAATGGAAATTGGTACGCTGAATATTGACTATAGGCTTTCACCAGGAGACTAAAGATCAGGCTTCCAGATTAATGCACAGCAGAGGTGTGAACAAGGATGGAATTCTAAGCAAGAAAATGAAATTTCGGAAGTCTGCTTCAGAAATCACATGAATGGATTATCAGGCATTTGAAGGTCACCTGCAAATTGCCTTTGAGATTTCCTGACCAAATTAAGAAAGTGGCTTAAATGCTGTGTTACTGTTCCTCCTTAAGAGCTGACAAATTCTTGGGCGGATTAAAGTATGTGATGAGGGATGTACTGCATCTCCTCCAGCTTCCTCACTTAGAAAAGGGAGAAGGTTGTTAGAACAGCAGTGAAGAGTTGGCCAGACTTAAAATATAGAAAAAGCTTAGATGCGTGTTGTTATATGTGCTTAGATGTGTGTTATGCGTTATTAATCACTGAAGATCTATGAGTACACACCTGTAGTTTATTTCATCAGCTTAATTAACATTCTGTTGACAAATGAACTCAAATAGTAAATTCACAGTCCTGTTACTATCATAGTTGTGACTTCTGAATAGAAGGCAAAAGTCCCAAAAGTCCTGTTCATTTTCTCTGGGTTAAGAGTGTGTTTTTATTCCAGGTGAAGTTATGAATTTAGGTCATCATTGAGCCCATGTAAATTTGTTTTATTCTTGGAGCTATTCTAATTTTAGATGTTAATAATTACTATAACATTCAAAGAGTACCTCATACATTTTTTTTTAAAGGTGCGTTAAATAATCTTCACTACCAAATCTAGATACAGGGATGAAAATTTAACTTTAAACTGTGTTAAATATTTCTCTTCTTGGCCTTGTGGAACTAATAAATGTAAGTGAAGTGAGACAGACTTCCCTTTTGCTGAGAGTAGATATCAGACATCTGGCATCTTATTTTTTTTTTACTGAATGTTCATATGTGTGTGTAGGTTTGTATAGTAAGTGTTGTTAAAATATAAGCAAGGTTGGAAGCAGGAAAAACTGGAGAATTTTTGATGGCTTGCCTAAGATGGATCTCCCAGTTTCCTCTCATCCTGCTTTGTTGGGGTTGGCAGGAGTTCCTCTTCTAAATCAGCCTGCTTTGACCATTGTATACAATAATTGTCCAGCTTCCTCTTCCCTTCCAACTGCGTCGTTGCTCGGGGAGGGTGTGGGAAGGAGATGGAAAAGCCACGAATCCATCTTCTTGATTTTTGTTTAGTCAGAGCAGAGTTGTAATTTAATAATTAATTTCCTAACACTCTAAATGAAGTGTTTGTACTGACATTTTGTCGTCTCAGAGTAATCCTTGACATGATTAACGTATTCAACCTCCTTTTTGCAGCTTCCTTCTGAAATAAGCGTTGCTGATTTGGGATAGTGGCTTTTAATGCGGTTAAATTAAAGGAAAATTAGACTTGACATCAGATTGAATTCTCTAGAGAATTCCTGTCGTTATCTTTTCCTTTGAGTAAACATTTTTGTTGCTATGAAGTTCTTAAATAGTTTTCTAAGATAGCGTACGGTGTTTTGAACGTCTTAACAGATGATCAGTTAACAGTGTCTGCTCTTCTGCAGTTTCTTTTGAAGCTTTTTATCTAGGAAAGATTAGAAAAGCTTTAATCAAAACCCGTCTTAATGCTTGGTTTTGTAACGGCATTATTGGACTAAATTTCTGCTTTAAATAACAAACTGATTTCACTTTTTTTTTCTCTCCATATAAAGAAAAATGAAATCTAAGTTCAGAATTAGACAGCTTTTTTGTGGGTGTGGAGAAAGCAGAGATGAGCTAATGGTGATTTAAGGAAAAATCAAAGCCTTGCTTACCTCATCAAGTTTCCATGCGGGGGAAAAAAATATAATCCATTTGCATATATTAAAAGATCCTGGAATAGCAGAATAAATGGACACTTCTCAGTAGGGATAAAACCAGGTTTGGATCTCTTGTGAGAAGATAATTTGTATACAGATCGAAGTGGTAGTGGTTTATTGTAAATTTGTTTGAAATGTCATCTTTTTTTATATTTACTATGGGGTTTTTTAGTGGATTTTAAAATGATTATGGCAGCTTTCATGGAGCTGAACTGCAAGCAGAATTGTTTGTAACTGAATTGTTACCAATCACTAATTACACATATATTCAGAAACAAGTGCTTCAAATACCAGACTTTGTACCCAAGAGTTTAATCTCTGAGTCTCATCTGCTGTTATTGCAGGAGCTTATAAACATAATTTCAGAAATTACCTGGGTTTTCTAATATGGAATATTGGGAAAAACCTATTGTGCAACTTTACATTTTGAAGTTGTCTGGAGACAACAATATCCTGAATCTCCTTTCCCGTTGCACCTCTTCCCCTTTCCCTGCATTTTCCTCTTCAGGGATCTCATTTAAGTAACAGTGTTGTGATTAGAAGATAAGTGTATTCTGCCCTTTTTGTCAAAATTTTGTCTTTTTTTTTTTTAAAAAAATGTTTTTAGTGGAAAGATGTGCTGCAATGATGAACTTTATTTTTTCATTCTAATCATTTAAATAAATGTCACAAATGACATTGTCAAGTTAACTGTTATATCCTGCTCAGCCTACTTGCCATATGGAGGAGTTTAATTATTAAGAGTAGGAGTGATTTGCTTTGGGAGCTTTTAATTGAAAGATTAAATGAAGCTCACTTTGAGGCTGTCTCTTCAAGCTTTTTGAAGTTTTTAATGACACCTTATGTAAGGATTAAAGATAAAAAGCAACACATTTGTTGCCTTTACTGCGAATAGCTGTTTTGAACATCTGGTGAAATTCTTGAAAACACTTGCTTTTCAGTAATTTCAGTAATCCCTGCTCTACCTGACACTTGGATTTGTACTCGGGCCTTTAAAAATCAGTGTTCTCTTCCAGGTGTTTTTTGCTTTGAAAAGAGTCATATTGAGTTGATGGAGAAACTAATTAAATTATACAGGTTTTGTGTATCCCTGCATTTTTAAAATGCTCTGGGAGGTGTCGAAAAGACTAAGGGTTGGGGGGGTCCCTCTGTTACAGTCACAGAGTTATTTCACAACACTTTAGGGAAAAGAAAATGCAGGATAAAAAAGAAAATGCAGGGCAGATGAAAGACTGTGAGGTGCTCGTACCCTTCTTGCTTTGGAACCATTTCTAATGGTGTAGTCCTAAAATAAATGTCAAGGGCTTTGCTGACACGAACACTTGAAGGTATGGGGGTAATTAATTTTCCTTACTGGCTTGTGTTGACAGTGTCACTTGGTAAGCTTTGCTCCTGTTGCTTTCAGGAACTGGGATGAAAAAGCCTGGATCCTGAAGTTTAGGGGAATTTCTAATTGAAGTTTTTCTTGTAGTCTCTCCTTATTTTAGCCTTATTAAAAAAGAAAAAAGAAAAGGAAGGGGGGAAAAAAGTGCTCAGTGTAATTTTGCCCATATCTGTAAATACAAGGTTTCCTGGGTATCCAGCTGGATAACTCTGTGCTCGGTTCAGGATTAAACTGTCTCGTGAAGACCAGTTTCTCCCCCTGTCTGAGAACTTGGAGGGCAGTCACTGAGCTACTCGAGGCAGGAGAGGAGGAAGGTTGCTTCAAAAGCCTCTGCCAAGTTTGAGCCATAAATTTGACGTTTAAGTATTCACTCACAAATTCACCTCCTTAACGTGACTTGAAGTTCTGAAACTTCCTCTCTTCTGACCAGCATTAAAAACTGGGCTGTAAAATAAACTCCTGCCTGGAGTGACATATGGTGTGCTCGTGTCCCTCTTCTCCACCTCATCTAAACTCTGGCTCTTTTGTTTGCTAATTCTTCTGTGCTGTTTGTTAAAGGAAGGGTCGAATCCTAAATTACCGGGTTCACTTGCTGAGTGAACTCCCATCTCTCTCCGCTCTTTCCTGCCTCGATGATGATTTTGGATTAAGTGTCCTTAGAACAACACAACAGACGAGGACAGAGAAATGGGTCCAGATAAAAAATTCAGTTTGTCCTAGAACAACAGAAGGTTTGGAATCCCAGAACAACTTCAATAGGATGGATTGAAAGTGAAAAATTAACTATCAGCTAGTGTTATGATTTGTTTCGGGGCCCCAAGCCTGTATTTATGATGCTTGTTTTGTCCTGAGACTTTTCCTCTTGACTTTTATCTTAATTAACTTGGATGTTTGAGAAGTTTCTAACCATACTTCATCTAGTATTAATTTGAATTGTTTCTGCCATGCAACTGAGGCAAAATACTGCCTTTTTAGAATCTTTTACGGAGCTAAAGATGATTGAATTTCCATCAGCTTTTTTTTGGATTTGATAGGGCTTCATAGGTGAAATGCTTTTCACTTATTCTTTAGGTTGTGGCTTTGTCATTTGTTTTTGTTTTGAGATTATTTTTTTGTTTGAGATTTGTTTTGAGATGACAAGTGTTGTCAGTCTGGGAATGTTTATTTTTACCATATGTAAATCCAGTAAAAAAGGTAAATCTGGATTCTGATTAGAGTGGGTTAATTTTTATTACCATTGAGATGTGGTCCTCCTCTGTGTTCCTCAGTCCCAGAAGGAGCAATTGGAACTCTATCGGCTCTTCAGAGAGAGATCAAGTGTTCCTGGAGCCAGTGCACGGGACGTTTTGAAGCACAAGCAGCCTGTTTACTTCTCTCAAGAACCACCAAAGCTCTTTAAAGTGCCTTCAGGCTTAAATAACCAAAAAAAGGCATATTTAAGATAAATAAGTACTCTGATTAAGAAACTGATCACCCTCAGTTTTGGGAAAATGTACGCTGAGAACTTTTTTTTTTTGTTCTTTCCTTTATTTGAAAAGCTGGGTTTTCAGCTGAAAAAAATAGAGAAACATTTGAGTGGGTGCTTGCAAACTGAACAGTATTTATCTCATGTTTTCTTCTACGTAAGAATAGAACTAATTATAAATTAAACATTTCGAGTGTGTTTGAGGGACCTGTTCTGACAATTAAGTTTTCTTCTAACTTAAAACACAGCATAGATCTAATCTTGCAGCACAAAGATAGTTCCTCTGATGTGATTCTCTATTTAAGTAGCGTCATATTCTTTGTTCATGGCTATTGGAATTTAATTATTAGCAGAACTTTGAGGAGGTTCATTACTATTGCAAGGGGAGTCTTTCTACACCAAGCACTCTGTATTACAGGGTTAAGTCCTCAACCCCCCCAGTGATAGTAATTTTTTTTTCAGTGCAAAGCAAAAATCTAAAGCCTGTGTATTGTGCAAACTGAATCTTGCTAATGAAACAAAGATGGACTTATAAAAGATCTTTTTTTTAAGTATAGAAAATTTGCTAAGTTTCACTTTTTTTTTTATTTCAAGAAATATTAGTTGCATCCCAAAGCTGAAAAATTTTTGTGGTTGGTCTGGTTTAATGTTTAGTTATATGTATTTCTGATTTATATGAAGTAGTTGTAGAACCAGCATCTCTCTCTTCTGGAGCAGTGTCAGTGTTCCAGCTTTTTGCGGTGATTTTTTTAGTGTGGTGGTTTTTTTGTTTGTTTGCATTTTTGGGGGTATTGTTTTTATTGATACACGGGCACAGATAACAAGTGTCTGTTAACTTCTGTATAATTTAATTGGTGTATAAAGTAAGAATACATTTACTCCTGTCTAGTTGTAGACATCAGTTCTGTCAATATGCATCTGAGCTATGCCACGGTTGCTACCTTTGTACTTCTGCTTTGTAGCCTTATGCAACCTGAGTCTTATCAGCATCCATTACTTTTTATTATTTTTAAATTTATTGGGATGGAAATACTAACATGATAGATTTATTTTTCTCTGCAAAGTCTTGATCCTATCTGTTTCTATGTGTGCTTCTTTTTCATTACTTGTACAAATTAGCTTGTAATAAATTCTGTAGTAACATGAAAGCTTAATCCTTTGATAGACTAGAAGAAGCAAAAATTAGTCACATCAATGCAAATGCAAATTGAGTCAGCATAGGAGTAAACTGCTTATGGGACTAGTCAGTGTTTTTTTATAATAGCTGTTACATTGGGAATTCACTATCTTAGTATAGCTGAAATTTAAAAAAAAAAAGACTCCTTTATCCTTCTCCACCTTCTGTTCTTTGATGGTGTTGGGTACATCAGAATTAATGAAGTAGCTAGCAATTAGTTAATGCCAAGGTCTGTGAAAGACCAGTCTTTAATGATGGTTGATCATCAGGCACTGGAGGATTTTGGAGCATTTGGCATGTACCTTGTAGAAGGGAAGGAACAGAGAGAGAACCATCTGACCTGGTGGAAGCAGAGCCAGCAGATGCACACAAATCCTGAGCCTTTGCTAATGAATGCAAATGAAAACCTACTATTTTTGACTGCTCTGCTGTGACTCTGATCAGGCCATAAAGGTCCAAGATACCACATATTATTATCAATTGAACTTTCTTTATGCTCTGCTTTTTTGATTCTTTCTCTTGCAGTCCTCCTTGAATATTTTGCAATCAGTGGTACTATCTACTTTGAATTTGATGTGCAGTGTGGTCGCCGTCCCTTCGTTATCTGTTCATGAAGCTGTGACTGTAGGACATGACAATTCTTTTTCTCTTCTCCACTGCTCTGTGTTTAGCCCAGGCTTTTGGGAAGGAGCTTGGAAAATGCAGTGACTCTTTGCTGTTGCAGTGATGTATTACTCGGGGTGGATGAGAGAGAGATAGAAGAAGAGGTGGAGACAGCAGTTACAGGGGTGGAAAAACAGAGTCAAGAGTCAAACTAACTATTCCAGCCTATTTGGATTCCAAACTATTTGGGTTTCCTTCCTGGATAAAAAAAAAAAGACAGTTGATTCCACCAACCCCCTTCAATTCTTTGGTAAAATTATTATATTACAGCCAAATTTGACATATATGACCTAGTGGTTCTGTCATTGAAGTACACGTACACATACAGAAATCTATGCCCTTTCTTGCTTGAGAGCTTTATACTCTAGAGTGACAGTAGCTAATATATTTTTTTATTATTTTTATTTTTTCCCCCTCTACTTTAGATCCCTGCAGCTCCCTCAGCCCACCGTGCTTCACTGAGGAGGACCGGTTCAGCCTAGAAGCTCTCCGCATGATCCATAAGCAAATGGATGATGACAAAGATGGTGGGATTGAAGTAGATGAAAGTGATGAGGTAGTATTAAAAAGCCTTGACTTGTGCATACATAACGTCTTTTTTTTTTCCTGCCTGTTTTGTATAGCTGCTCTTTATGTTCCAGCTCTTGAGTAGTCATTGCTGTTTTTCGTAATTTGACCAAATATGGAAGGAAAGTCTAATTTCTAGAATTGTCTGAATATTACTGTCCGTTGCTTTAGCCTAAAGGAAGATTTTATATGACTATGTACAAAAGCTGTTATTTTTGTGATTAGGGTAAAAGGTAGACAAATGGTGTTGGTTTAGCAATGAGGTGACCTGATCTGCCACCTGGTGTTTTTGTTTCTTTTTCTCTAAGGTTTTCTTGCTCAAAGATATCTCTGGGCTTTGCCGTTTACATTAGATCCGTTCCAGGCACCTCATGGTGCAAAACAATCCCTGTTACAGGCTGCAGTCACGAAAGCTTACATAGGTGCTTCTGTTTACATACTGCAGGCAAGTAATTAGGCAAGTACTTCCTAGAATCATCTAGGTTGGAAGGGACCTTTCAGATCATCAAGTCCAACC
>NW_015090891.1:52710-149713 GCF_001431845.1 Calidris pugnax
AATGCTTTTCACTTATTCTTTAGGTTGTGGCTTTGTCATTTGTTTTTGTTTTGAGATTATTTTTTTGTTTGAGATTTGTTTTGAGATGACAAGTGTTGTCAGTCTGGGAATGTTTATTTTTACCATATGTAAATCCAGTAAAAAAGGTAAATCTGGATTCTGATTAGAGTGGGTTAATTTTTATTACCATTGAGATGTGGTCCTCCTCTGTGTTCCTCAGTCCCAGAAGGAGCAATTGGAACTCTATCGGCTCTTCAGAGAGAGATCAAGTGTTCCTGGAGCCAGTGCACGGGACGTTTTGAAGCACAAGCAGCCTGTTTACTTCTCTCAAGAACCACCAAAGCTCTTTAAAGTGCCTTCAGGCTTAAATAACCAAAAAAAGGCATATTTAAGATAAATAAGTACTCTGATTAAGAAACTGATCACCCTCAGTTTTGGGAAAATGTACGCTGAGAACTTTTTTTTTTTGTTCTTTCCTTTATTTGAAAAGCTGGGTTTTCAGCTGAAAAAAATAGAGAAACATTTGAGTGGGTGCTTGCAAACTGAACAGTATTTATCTCATGTTTTCTTCTACGTAAGAATAGAACTAATTATAAATTAAACATTTCGAGTGTGTTTGAGGGACCTGTTCTGACAATTAAGTTTTCTTCTAACTTAAAACACAGCATAGATCTAATCTTGCAGCACAAAGATAGTTCCTCTGATGTGATTCTCTATTTAAGTAGCGTCATATTCTTTGTTCATGGCTATTGGAATTTAATTATTAGCAGAACTTTGAGGAGGTTCATTACTATTGCAAGGGGAGTCTTTCTACACCAAGCACTCTGTATTACAGGGTTAAGTCCTCAACCCCCCCAGTGATAGTAATTTTTTTTTCAGTGCAAAGCAAAAATCTAAAGCCTGTGTATTGTGCAAACTGAATCTTGCTAATGAAACAAAGATGGACTTATAAAAGATCTTTTTTTTAAGTATAGAAAATTTGCTAAGTTTCACTTTTTTTTTTATTTCAAGAAATATTAGTTGCATCCCAAAGCTGAAAAATTTTTGTGGTTGGTCTGGTTTAATGTTTAGTTATATGTATTTCTGATTTATATGAAGTAGTTGTAGAACCAGCATCTCTCTGTTCTGGAGCAGTGTCAGTGTTCCAGCTTTATGCGGTGATTTTTTTAGTGGTTTTGTGGTTTTTTTTGTTGTTGGTTTGCTTGTTTCCATTTTTGGGGGTTTTGTTTTTATTGATACACGGGCACAGATAACAAGTATCTGTTAACTTCTGTATAATTTAATTGGTGTATAAAGTAAGAATACATTTACTCCTGTCTAGTTGTAGACATCAGTTCTGTCAATATGCATCTGAGCTATGCCACGGTTGCTACCTTTGTACTTCTGCTTTGTAGCCTTATGCAACCTGAGTCTTATCAGCATCCATTACTTTTTATTATTTTTAAATTTATTGGGATGGAAACACTAACATGATAGATTTATTTTTCTCTGCAAAGTCTTGATCCTATCTGTTTCTATGTGTGCTTCTTTTTCATTACTTGTACAAATTAGCTTGTAATAAATTCTGTAGTAACATGAAAGCTTAATCCTTTGATAGACTAGAAGAAGCAAAAATTAGTCACATCAATGCAAATGCAAATTGAGTCAGCATAGGAGTAAACTGGAGAGTACCAGCTTATGGGACTAGTCAGTGATTTTTTATAATAGCTGTTACATTGGGAATTCACTATCTTAGTATAGCTGAAATTTAAAAAAAAAAAGACTCCTTTATCCTTCTCCACCTTCTGTTCTTTGATGGTGTTGGGTACATCAGAATTAATGAAGCAGCTAGCAATTAGTTAATGCCAAGGTCTGTGAAAGACCAGTCTTTAATGATGGTTGATCATCAGGCACTGGAGGATTTTGGAGCATTTGGCATGTACCTTGTAGAAGGGAAGGAACAGAGAGAGAACCATCTGACCTGGTGGAAGCAGAGCCAGCAGATGCGCACAAATCCTGAGCCTTCGCTAATGAATGCAAATGAAAACCTATTATTTTTGACTGCTCCACGGTGACTCTGATCAGGCCATAAAGGTCCAAGATACCACATATTATTATCAATTGAACTTTCTTTATGCTCTGCTTTTTTGATTCTTTCTCTTGCAGTCCTCCTTGAATATTTTGCAATCAGTGGTACTATCTACTTTGAATTTGATGTGCAGTGTGGTCGCCGTCCCTTCGTTATCTGTTCATGAAGCTGTGACTGTAGGACATGACAATTCTTTTTCTCTTCTCCACTGCTCTGTGTTTAGCCCAGGCTTTTGGGAAGGAGCTTGGAAAATGCAGTGACTCTTTGCTGTTGCAGTGATGTATTACTCGGGGTGGATGAGAGAGAGATAGAAGAAGAGGTGGAGACAGCAGTTACAGGGGTGGAAAAACAGAGTCAAGAGTCAAACTAACTATTCCAGCCTATTTGGATTCCAAACTATTTGGGTTTCCTTCCTGGATAAAAAAAAATAAAAAAAAAGACAGTTGATTCCCCCAACCCCCTTCACTTTTTTGGTAAAAATTATTATATTACAGCTAAATTTGACATATATGACCTAGTGGTTCTGTCATTGAAGTACACGTACACATACAGAAATCTATGCCCTTTCTTGCTTGAGAGCTTTATACTCTAGAGTGACAGTAGCTAATATATTTTTTTTTAATTTTTATTTTTTCCCCCTCTACTTTAGATCCCTGCAGCTCCCTCAGCCCACCGTGCTTCACTGAGGAGGACCGGTTCAGCCTAGAAGCTCTCCGCATGATCCATAAGCAAATGGATGATGACAAAGATGGTGGGATTGAAGTAGATGAAAGTGATGAGGTAGGATTAAAAAGCCTTGACTTGTGCATACATAATGTCTTTTTTTTTTTTCCTGCCTGTTTTGTATAGCTGCTCTTTATGTTCCAGCTCTTGAGTAGTCATTGCTGTTTTTCGTAATTTGACCAAATATGGAAGGAAAGTCTAATTTCTAGAATTGTCTGAATATTACTGTCCGTTGCTTTAGCCTAAAGGAAGATTTTATATGACTATGTACAAAAGCTGTTATTTTTG
This sequence comes from Calidris pugnax, assembly GCF_001431845.1. Taxonomy (NCBI): domain Eukaryota; kingdom Metazoa; phylum Chordata; class Aves; order Charadriiformes; family Scolopacidae; genus Calidris; species Calidris pugnax. The sequence continues at coordinate 55,790 of NW_015090891.1, forward strand.
TGATTAGGGTAAAAGGTAGACAAATGGTGTTGTTTTAGCAATGAGGTGACCTGATCTGCCACCTGGTGTTTTTGTTTCTTTTTCTCTAAGGTTTTCTTGCTCAAAGATATCTCTGGGCTTTGCCGTTTACATTAGATCCGTTCCAGGCACCTCATGGTGCAAAACAATCCCTGTTACAGGCAGCAGTCACGAAAGCTTACATAGGTGCTTCTGTTTACATACTGCAGGCAAGTAATTAGGCAAGTACTTCCTAGAATCATCTAGGTTGGAAGGGACCTTCCTAAAGGAAGATTTTATATGACTATGTACAAAAGCTGTTATTTTTGTGATTAGGGTAAAAGGTAGACAAATGGTGTTGGTTTAGCAATGAGGTGACCTGATCTGCCACCTGGTGTTTTTGTTTCTTTTTCTCTAAGGTTTTCTTGCTCAAAGATATCTCTGGGCTTTGCCGTTTACATTAGATCCGTTCCAGGCACCTCATGGTGCAAAACAATCCCTGTTACAGGCTGCAGTCACGAAAGCTTACATAGGTGCTTCTGTTTACATACTGCAGGCAAGTAATTAGCAGTAGTACTTCCTAGAATCATCTAGGTTGGAAGGGACCTTTCAGATCATCAAGTCCAACCGTCAACCTAACACTACCAAAACCACCACTAGACCATGTCCCTCAGCACCACGTCTACCAGTCTTTTAAAGACCTCCAGGAATGGTGACTCCCACCGCTTCCCTGGGCAGGCTGTTCTGATGTTTTAGCCATCCCTGAAGTTTTCTTTTTGTGATTGTGTTTGATGACTTTGGTAGGTGGGCTCCTGGTGGTCCCGGCAAAGGATTTGCCCTCACATGACTCAACTTTACCACCAGGATTCTCAAAATTGAGGTGGGCTCCTGGTGGTCCCAGCAAAGGATTTGCCCTCGCATTTACTCAACTTTACCACCAGGATTCTCAAAATTGCTGGGTAGGGAAGGAAATACCCATGTAGTTTTGTTGTTCTTGCTGCTGCTCTCTGGCAGCTGTCAGGTACAGGCTTGAGAGAGCAAGGGGAGTGATGATGTCCCCTCATAGAATCGTAGAATGGTTTGGGTTGGAGAGTGATGACGTCCCCTCATAGAATCATAGAATGGTTTGGGTTGGAAGGGACCTCAAAGATCATCTAGTTCCAACCCCCCTGCCATGGGCAGGGACACCTCCCACTAGAGCAGGTTGCTCCAAGCCCCATCCAGCCTGGCCTCATCTCCTGTCCCTTCAAAATGAGGGTAGTGCCGTGCGGTTCTGAAGCCCATTCTAGCTGGAGGTGAGCAGGAGAAGAATCTAGCCCTGATTACTCATTTTTGGTCAAGTCTTGGTGAAAATTGTTATCCCTGAATGAGTTGGGAGAAGAATCTAGCCCTGATTTCTCTCTTTTTGGTAACATCTTGGTGAAAATTGTTATCCCTGAATGAGTTAAATTATGAAATATCATTGTCAAATTTAATGTGATGCTTCTTATTTTTCTGTGTGACCGTGTACAAGCACCCTCAATAGTGACGCTTGATTGATAAAAATTTTCTGAAGGAACACTGTACAATGGAGAGACTAATCCAGAATAAAATAATGTACTTTTTGCCTTCAGAGGAAAAAATACGAGTGACGCTTGGTTGATAATTTTCTGAAGGAACACTGTACAATGGAGAGACTAATCCAGAATAAAATAATGTACTTTTTGCCTTCAGAGGAAAAAATAATCTGCTCTGTACCGTAAGGAATGTCGTGGCTGGAAATAGTCCAGCTCTGATATAGCAGAATGTTTGGTTATTGTTGTTCATGTTTGGGACAGGGACAATCCAGTCTGCAAACTGGAACATTAGTAATAGAGCGTGAGCTTCCTGAAGAGCTTCTCAGCATGGTGTGATTCTCCTGACTTGTGCTGCATTTGTTAAACATGAAATTTAAGAAAGTGAAAAGAAAATACGGAAATATTTATACATGGGAAACTTTTTATTGATATTCAAAAGATCTGTCCTGGTTTCTAGTGGTTTTATACCTGACCTTAAGTTTCTTTCTGTTCCAGAGGAACGTCAAGATAAATCATAGAATCATAGAATGGTTTGGGTTGGAAGGGACCTTAAAGATCATCCAGTTCCAATCCCCTGCCATGGGCAGGGACACCTCCCACCAGACCAGGTTGTTCAAAGCCCTATCCAGCCTGGCCTTGAACCCCTCCAGGGAAGCAACAGAAGCTACTCTTAAAACCTGTTAAAATGACTGGAATTAGAACAGTTCATGGTGGGTGCTCTTACAGCTGGGGTAACGAGTGATGAATTAAACTGTATATTCCGACTACTGACTCTGCATAAAATAAGATGACTGAAATGTAGCCCTTTTTTCTGCAAGCTCATTTTTAATTATTGAAGAAGTATTTAATAAAAAACCCCTCTAAATTAGCTTTTTCATACATACAGTTTCCATGCAAAGCAGTGATGAATATGTATTCGCATAGAGTGCTTTCTTCTAAGACATTAAAAGCAAACCTGAAATTAATGAGAAATGCAATTTAATTGCAAGTTCAACCAGTAAGCTGTACGTTCTTGGTGTGGCACTCTTACTGGATTACCATAATCTCAAAAGATCTGACATTTTAACAACATAGTTATGTAGTTGCCTGATTACAGTAGGTCTGAATGTATATTAAATATGTCCTAATATACACTGTTTCAAAAGATTTTTTTTTTCTGTCACTGTGGTTAACGCTGCTTGTTTTGATTAGGAACGAGGACTGATAATTTAAAAAAAAATAAAGTTTTTTAGAAGTAAAGCCCACATGAAAAACAGGGATTTCACTTAACAGCAGGGCAGTGGATTTCCTGTTTGGTGCCGCGTGGTTTTTGCTCGCAGGATTCCCTGTTGAGCAGTATATTGAGGACTTTGATTAGATACTCATCGGCTTTTTATTTGGCAGGAAAAATGTGACAAAGCACAAAAACCTTCTGCTGTTTCACCAGCACTAAAACAATGTTACGAATTACAAGTATATATTTACACCAAGGAAGGAAGTTCTTGTAAATAAGTTATTTTGAGAGGGGAAGGTAACAAGAGCTGAAGATGTTGAACTATTTATTTGAACTATTTTAATTTGCTAATCCAGCTGAGAACTCCCAACAGCAATTCCAGGCACTTCATCTGCACAATGTTATTTTTCCTAATGTTCCTTATGCCCTGTTTTATGTTGTAGTTTGTTTTGCCTTTGAAAAATGAAGTCTCACATAAAATCATTCTGCGGAGAGAGACTTTCTCTCAGATATAAGGAAATTTGAAATTTTATAAGAAACTTAAATTCTTCAAAAATTGTCTGATACTTGGAAGCTTTTTGGATCTGCCTTGGTGTGCAGCGGAAAGAAGCTTGTATTTGACCTTGGTGAAATTGATGTGGGGAAACTTGATCTAAATTTTTAGCACGGGATTTGTTAGTCATTGAAAGACATGGGGGATTTGTTGAGGTCTTCTGAGGAAGAGAGAGGGGCTCTAGTTTGAGGAGGGACTGGTTAGACAGGTTATTTTTTTTCTTATTCTTTGGTTTGTTTCCTAGGTTAGACTAAATGGTATAATTTAGGAGATTTATAAAGATTAAAAAATGTGAATTTTAAAATTTATTAGAATATGCTTTTCTAGTTATTATATAATACTTGGAAATAAGAGCTTTTGTCATAGCTGCTTGTGTGTTTGAATGGTTTTTTTAGCTCAGGAGTCACATAAATTTCTAATACTTGCCCTGATTTTTAATATAGAATTATGTACTTCAAGTAACATAACTTAAAGCAAAAATGGTTTGGATACTAACTTTTTGTCGAACTTCAGAGGATACTTTACTGTGCAGTTATTGATTCCTGTAAAATAGGCTACCCCAGTGTGAAAGCAGAGGATATGGTGTGGATACAACAGAGAAGAGAAATAAGGATGTGGAAAAACTCTATACTTACTCTTAGGCAAGTCTAATATGAATTTCTCTATCAAATCTAGCTCCTGCTATTGTTGATTTCTTATTAACATACAGAAGATTGTGATTGTTTAAACTGGTTTCAAGAGGTAGACTGTGAAAGGGTAAGTGAAAGGGAGAGTGTATTGCTAATTGAGCTTTTAGTCATGTGCTGTGGGAGGTTTTTCTGCCTCAGGAAGCATCTGTTGCACCATGTGGACATGATTTGTTTTAATGATGAAGACACACAAGCAGAAAGACAGACTTATCATATGCTCCCTATTTACATAGGTTTTTCCTAATGTGAATTTTAAAATTTATTAGAATATGCTTTTCTAGTTATTATATAATACTTGGAAATAAGAGCTTTTGTTGTGAATTTTTATATTTATTAGAATATGCTTTTCTAGTGATTATATAATACTTGGAAATAAGAGCTTTTGTCATAGCTGCTTGTGTGTTTGAATGGTTTTTTTAGCTCAGGAGTCACATAAATTTCTAATACTTGCCCTGATTTTTAATATAGAATTATGTACTTCAAGTAACATAACTTAAAGCAAAAATGGTTTGGATACTAACTTTTTGTCGAACTTCAGAGGATACTTTACTGTGCAGTTATTGATTCCTGTAAAATAGGCTACCCCAGTGTGAAAGCAGAGGATGCAACAGAGAAGAGAAACAAGGAAGGATGTGGAAAAAGTCTATACTTTTAGGCAAGTCTAATATGAATTTCTCTGTCAAATCTAGCTCCTTATATTGTTGATTTATTGTTAACATACAGAAGATTGTGATTGTTTAAACTGGTTTCAAGAGGTAGACTGTGAAAGGGTAAGTGAAAGGGAGAGTGTATTGCTAATTGAGCTTTTAGTCATGTGCTGTGGGAGGTTTTTCTGCCTCAGGAAGCATCTGTTGCACCATGTGGACATGATTTGTTTTAATGATGAAGACACACAAGCAGAAAGACAGACTTATCATATGCTCCCTATTTACATAGGTTTTTCCTGTTTCCGGAGAACCTCTCTGTGTAGATCCTACATCCAGTCACTTCCTCAAGGAATCTCTCTGTAGAAATAGAATAAGTTGATGTTTTTCCAATGTTGGTATCTTACTGTGTCTCATGTCACACAAAGCTAATGGCACAAATTCCCAGCTTTGCGTGGGATCTTTGGATAGATCACTTTGTATCTTGATATTTTGCTGGAGGGTTTTTTTTTTTATGAGTGCACTTGCATAATTCCTTAACAAAAACCCCCAACTTAACAAACCTCACACAAGAACATACCAAAAAAAACCCAGCATGGTCAAAGAAGTTGGAACCCCAGGGGTGATACGCAGTAGTACCTGGCTTAAAATAGTGTCTGGAGACAAGAATAAAAAAGAATCTAGCTTAATTGGCCTAAAACAGGGAGGAGGATCAGGAATAGCAATAGTAATAGAGCGCTTTGGCTATAACAATTTTGACAGGGGCAGAGTATTTGACAGCCCAAGATCTTCCTTTGAAGTGACTATTTCGGAAGGGCTGGGCTCTGTGAAGCTGTTGTTTGAGGGCTAAAAGGTCACATTTGCATCCAAGATGCAAATAATGCAAGATGCAAACCCCCCATCCAAGAGGGGTGGAACAAACATAATGTTTTGGGAGGTTATACTGTGGTTTTTTGAGAGGAGATGAAGAGGTGGAGTCTAAAAAAATAAAAATAGCCAAAGGAAAACTCCAGAAGGAAATAAAAATGGAGAAGATGCAGAGCTCCAGTGTAAACAACTCTGTTAATAAATAATTTATAGAACTGGGGCGAGTTCAGTATGTGTCATTTGTGAGTAAAGGTTTTATGATAAAGGAGAACCAGTTCATGTACGTATTACTTATTTTTATGATGTAATTAATTTGCTAGTCATATTCTCGGTTGATTATGCTTCCTTTCTTCTAGCAATTAAAATGGTATATGCATCTATACATCACAATTTATTTTACAAGCGTGCTAAATTAAAATATTATGCGTCATATTACTCCTTTAGGAGAATCTGGCTAAAATTTACCATGTAACTTTTCATCATGAAATTATTTTCTGAATTACTGCTGAAATAGAGCTGCCTGTTCGATTTGTGTAAAAATGAGTTGGTGAAATGTGTGGATGCCTTTGTTCTTTAATTCCTTAAGAGATATAAAAAGAAAATGAAACATGATTTACTAGGACCAGAGACCTGTTTGTTTCCATAATTTGTTTGGGGCAGCAGTGAGTAGTAAACACTTTGGGCAAAATTGGAAGAAATTCTGTGTTGGGAAATCCTGAAGAACTAGCTGCCAGGGCAGCGTGGTGCTCCCTTATTGAGTGAGTGTGTTTTGGATATTAGGAGTATCAAGTGTGAGGTGAAAAAACACTTTCAGAATTTAAGATTAAACTCAGGATGACTCTTAAGTGAAAAGCCCTTCTGTATTGATGAACAAAAGCAAATTGTTAGGTCTTGGAGGGAAAAGATTTTGGGGGAGGGAGGGAAGTACAGCAATGTATGGAACAGATGTTAAACAATAATTGATGACACACTTCAAAACTTGATATCCCTTTGTTTAGTGCATCTTGGGACCTCGTTAAACTTCAGAAGCCCACCCCAGGTGTTGTAACTCCAGCTGGGAGAGGTTCTGCTGCAGGCCAAGCTCTTGCTTCGTTTTGTTGCCTGCAAATATACACTCAGCAAGATGTTAAACGCCCTTTAAAGTTCCCTTAGTATTCTGGTGTCTTCCTTATAGTTTGTATAATAAAGGTCCTTAAACTGCTGTTCATGTTTGTGTAAACTATTTTAAACTTTGTGTCAGCTGCACAGGCAAAAATTCTGTGTGGTAGGGAAGAGAGGGGCAGAAAAGAACCTGATGTACTTCAGTAAAGGTGAGTGTAGGGTGCTACACCTGGGGAGGAATAATCCCCTGCACCAGTAGAGGTTGGGGGCTGACCTGCTGGAGAGACCTCTGAGGAAAAAGACCCGGCAGTCCTGGTGGACAACAGGATGACCATGAGCCAGCAATGTGCCCTTGTGGCCAAGAAGGCCAATGGCATCCTGGGGTGCATCAGGAAGAGTGTGACCAGCAGGTCAAGGGAGGTCATCCTACCCCTCTGCTCTGCCCTGGTGAGGCCCCATCTGGAGCACTGGGTCCAGTTCTGGCTCTCCAGTTCCAGAAGGACAGGGAACTGCTGGAGAGGGGACAGCAGAGGCTACAAAGATGATGAGGGACCTGGAGCATCTCTCTGCTGAGGAAAGGCTGAGGGACTTGGGTCTTCTGAGTCTGGAGAAGAGAAGGCTGAGGGGGGATCTGATCAACACCTATAAATCCTTCAAGGGTGGGTGTCAGGAGGATGGGGCCAATGTTTTTTCCAGTGGTGCCCAGTGACAGGACTAGAGGGAACGGGCACAAACTGGAACACAGGAAGTTCCATCTCAACATGAGGAGGAACTTCTTCACTTTGAGGCAGAGCCCTGGAAGAGGCTGCCCAGAGAGGTGGTGGAATCTCCATCTCTGGAGACATTCAAACCTGCCTGGACACGCTCCTGTGCAACCTGCTCTGGCAGGGGGTTGGACTAGATGATCTCCAGAGGTCCCTTCCAACCCCATATCATTCTATGATTCCATGAAATAGCTTCTGTGTTGGCTCAGAAACTGTTGCTCGTGACACTGGGATGGCTCCTGAATGTGTTTTACTCTGTGAAATCGCTGCTGTGGTGGCTCAGAAACTGTTGTTCATGACACTGGGATGGCTCCTGAATGTGTTTTACACTTCACTGTGCAAGAACGTTGATCTTTCCAACCCATATTTTGAGCTTCCTGACCAGCGTACAAATCTCTTCCCCCAAATTATTGGGTTACTTTGATTCCCTTAGTATGTCATAGATCTGTCCTAGAGAATTTGCATTTTATCTTCCGACTAATAATATATTTGTCCTTAGGCAGAGTCTCTTTTTACCCCCCTGAAGTTTTTTAAGGGACTCGGAGCGTGTCTGCACCGCCTGTTTTTCTCAGAGCAGGGTAGGTGGGAGCCAGGTCTTGTCAGAAAACATCATTAGGGCTGTGTTAATTGAGGGCTGTGTTAATTTAGGGAGCGGGGCAGGGGAGGCAGCGGGTGTTACCGTGGGGTACGGTTGCATAGAAACCTCTTCCAACGTGATTTGGATCAGACCTGCCTCATGCCTTGCCTGCCTGCAGCTACTTAAGCTAATATGTAGCTGTCTGCACCTCTTTATGGAGCCCTGCAGGCATTCAGTCCTGCTGCAGTGAAATGCCCCCTCAGAAACTCTGAACTTTGAAGAGCTTGCAAAGTTTTTGCTTTGCTGTAGAATAGCTGCAATTTTGTTTTGAGCTGCAATAATCTTTTTTTTCCCTTTCAATACAACTTATAGATTACTACTTGCAACGCTTTCACGGCTACACCCCACATTTTTCTAGCAATGCTTCTGTTATGCTTAAATACATTTTCTTCTTTAATTGTGTAACATATTTAGAAGCCATTTCTACAGGTGTGAATCCCAATGTTGCCTTTTAAAAGCACGCTTCCCATCATAACTTAGTCTGTAAGTGGGACACTGCAACAAAGAGATGGTAGAGAACGTCCCAGAAGGCTGTGACCAGCTGTATCTAAAGGTAGAATTCAAGGAAAACTGAAGCTCTAACTTCTGGCAGGTGTTTTTTTTTTTTTTTTTTTTTTTAAGGATTTAAACTGAAGGAAATAACAGTGTTTAAGGAAGAGATGCTCAAGGAAGACAGCAGTACTTGGGCAGGAGATGTTCCTAATTGCTCTTAAAGTAAACTTGTCAGTTAGAGGGGCTATTTTAAGTTGGTGAAACTGAAAATCATAAACTTGAGTCTTCACCCAGAACAAAACATAAACAGAGCGTATGAGTACTTCCTTCTGCAGTTACTGAGTGTCCTTAATTTTACTTTTCCACTGGCGTTTGTAAAAGTATGCAATTGTTCATTCGCTCCTCAAGGAGCAAGCATCACTTGCAACTTCCAGCTTCCATATTTTAATGTATTTTAACATATTTTTGTATCGTTGCACGTGCCTTTAGTTTCTAAGTGCTCTCTCCACGTCCAACCGGTGTTGCGTTTTGGTGCCTCTTTCTTCCTCTTTCGGAAGGGTCAGGGGGTTTTTTGGTGCTTCTTGCTTCAGTTCAGTTTTTGTTATGAGTTGACTGGATGCTCCGGTACTAAAAGCTTTCTTTAGAGAAGGAAGGTTGTGGCAAACCTGACTTTGTGACTTTTCCAGGGCTCCCCAAGTCCTATCCCTTCCAGAGAGGAGAAGGTTTCCCCTCCAGCTATGACACTGCTGACCCTTGGGCTTTGGGATGGGAATCTTTGTAGAGGCACAGCAGTTTTGTTGCTTTTGGGATCAAACCTCCAGGTTTGAGTCTAGGTGTGGTGGTTTTTTTTTTTTACTCTCTGCTTGTTTTTGAAGTAACTAAGGATGAAGGATTTTTTTTGTTTCACTCAGTTTTTACGTAACTTATCCGCTGCTTTCTCGGTCTCAACTTTGTAGTCTTAAAAAACTTTCTCTCTCTTGAGTAATTATGTTGGCTAAGATAATCCTTAGATATTTTTTTGTGAGGGCTTATTCTTTTAACCTCCCTATTTAGAGTTATTTTTCTAACCTTTTCTTTGTATACTTAATGGCCAAGGCAACAGAAGAGAGATCAGCTGCCCTGACAAGGAACAGAAATCTCTTTTTACCAGAGTTGTTTGGGTTTTTTATGACTTTCTTCAATTTAGGGCACACTTCCCTTTCTTAAAGGAGAACTTCCTTATGAGGCCTGTTTTGAAACAAAGGTATTGTAAACAAAAAAAATATGTTTTGATGTCATATATCCCTTCATTAGTAAACGTGCTCATTCTTTGAGATGTGATCATAGAATCATAGAATCATTGATGTTGGAAGACACCCTTGGGATCATTGAGTCCAACCATCTACCCTACTCTACAAAGTCCTCCCCTACACCATATCCCTCAGTACCCCATCTAAACGTCCCTTAAACACATCCAGGGATGGTGACTCCACCCCCTCCCTGGGCAGCCTATTCCAATGCCCGACCACTCCTTCTGTGAAAAATTCCTTCCTAATGTTCAGTCTAAACCTACCCTGTTGGAGCTTGAGCCCGTTCCCTCTCGTTCTATTGTTAATTACCTGTGAGAAGAGACCAGCACCGACCTCTCTACAGTGTCCTTTCAAGTAGTTGTAGAGAGTGATGAGGCCTCCTGAGTGATGGCCCCTTTCTAGCTATAACTTTTACTATTGTGACCATCCGGTGTCGGAGAACCTCGCTGAGGAACTCACCCTGGTAAGATTGAACCTTGGGTGGATTGCAAAGAAGGAGCTCTTTTCTTGAAGAAATTCTCATAAATGCATAATCTCTCCTTTTGAGAAGTAACTGTGTACTGATTACTAAATTACTAAAATCAAACTGCTTCCAAGTTCGTTGGCAGTTCCTTTTGGAAAAGGGACTTGGTCAAAAGCCCTGACCAGTCTCTCGGCATAAACCAGATCAGTGTCCTCTTCTCCCAGGAAATGTTGTGCTTCCCACTTGGATTTGTTCCCTGTATTTGTGATGAAAGTTGAAATGGGTCTTTTCATATTTTTCCCCCAACTGGTTAGTGTGTCCCTTGTGTCCCAGCCCTGCTGGGGAACAGGAATTCCGAGCTGAACTCTTGCTCCCTCTGCGGGCTCAGGAGCAGAACGACATCAAATGCTGCAGCTTTGCCATAAGCTGCTGTTTGTGCTGCTTCTCTGGGTGCCAGGGTAACCTGTGGCCACCCCAGTTCTAAAATCAGAATGTTTTCTGATAGTACCTTAGAGTGCTTTAGGGTGAGATGTAACACCTTGAAGATTTTTCTGTTTATCAGATGGCATCTTCCTTCTCATCTTCGTTCCTAACCGTTAACAGCAATTCAGATTTTTCATGACAGCACCTGTAACTGTTCAAACCTTCTCATCCGGAGAATAAGTCTTATGAGGAGAGGCTGAGGGAGCTGGGGTTATTCAGCCTGGAGAAGAGGAGGCTGAGGGGAGACCTTATTGCTCTCTACAACTCCCTGAAAGGAGGGTGTAGAGAGATGGGGGTCGGTCTCTTTTCTCAAGTCACAGGTGACAGGACAAGAGGAAATGGCCTCAAGTTGCACCAGGGGAGGTTCAGGCTGGATATTAGGAAAAATTTTTTCACTGAAAGGGTTCTCAGCCATTGGAATGGGCTGCCCAGGGAGGTGGTTGAGGCACCATCCCTGGAGGTGTTCAAAAGACGGGTTGATGTAGTGCTGGGAGGTATGGTTTAGTGATGATGCTCCTTGTTTGTTGTGTGGGTGTCTATTTTTGTCAGTTAGGTTGATGGTTGGACAAGATGATCTTTAAGGTCCCTTCCAACCTAGAAGATTCTGTGATCCTAAAGTATTCTACAACCTTTCCTGACAACCACCATTAAAGATAGAAGGAAGTTTATTTCTCTCGAGCACAAAGGTATGAGGTTTAGCTGAGGAGATGCAAAAACGTGCTGAAACATTTCCATACAGCCTATATTCCGTTCTGTTCCTCTTCAGAACCTTCATGGGCCTACAATGTTTGGTTTTGAAAACAAATATCCACACCTGACACTTGGAATCTCTCAGGGCAGTGCGTGGCCAGTCACTGGAAAGCTGAAAAGGGAGTGTTGACCTGTACCTTTACCCCCATATAGTATATTTTTCACACCCAAAAGACCCGTTGGGGTTGGTAGTTGTGTAGGTACTTGCGGTCTGAAGTGGTGGGGTGGGCAAACAACAGCTCTCTCCTGCTGTTCCACCTGTGAGACTACTTCAATCTGGAAAGGCTTGGAGAGGTTAGTGGCTATGCTTGTTCTTTGTGTTTTCTTACTATTTAATTTCTTTTCAGTTTACCCTTTGATAAACACAGGGTAAGAAGGAATAAGACAATCCACCTTTGATCGCGTGTTGCATGTGAGCAGTGGAAATTGCCAGCTTTGTGGCCGTTTGTGCCAATTTGGCAAGTGCTTGGTACACTTGGAGTATGGAGCAGGCAGGAGAGGTTATGCAGCAGATATTTTTATGCTTGCATATACTTGCAGCAATCAGTCCTTTTCTCTGCTTATTCTACCTTTTCACAGTTGCTGGGGCATGGTTTTTTAGAAGTTCTGTCATTGCCTCTGCCCCAACAGGCTGCTATTTTCAATTGTTCTTAACATTTTTCATCTATTTATCAAGTGTATATATATCTATATTTATGTCTATCTCGTATGCAGGGGGATGCATAGTCAAAAATGCTTGTGCCATTTGGATGGGCCAAATGGAACTATTTTAGGAATCAAAAGGCTTTAGAAAACTAATGTCTGACAACCAAAACAGTTGTGAAGTGGTAGCTAAGCGAGAGGGGGATTGCATCCAACCTATATTTGGAACCAAAAGATGTGTGTGGTTTTATGATTGGTTTAGGGAAGGTAACTAGTATTTTATCCCAAGTCTGGCAGTTAGAGGAGGTACTCGAATGCCTTCCCCATATTTTTAGGCTCCCTTACTACATAGTAACAATGAAGTTTTTAATAAGGGGAAAGTGCTAAGTATTAGCTTTTTCTTGCATATTTCTGCTATCATACACTGTCTCTATTAAGAGTTAATATTATGGTTTAACATTGACTACTTTCCAGTCTCTCCTGCAGTTTCCTGAATGGCATAATCTCTAGATTTGCTATAAATAAGGTGTATGCAAGAAGCTCTGCAAATAAATTATTACCAGGACTAAGTTCAGAAGGTGGGATCTTCTGCAGTGCATCGCTAGCTCGGCCTTCTTCCTTATCTCTGCTTGAAGTGGTGATTACATGTGAGCAGAAACATAAAAAGCTGGTTTTTGGGTTAGCTGTCGTGACTATCTATAGCTGGTTTTGCTTAAGCAGCTTATTCTTGAGGAACTGCAGCAAGGGAGCAATCTGCTGTGGGAGATTACTTAGCTCTGGTGTTGGTTTTCTGCTGCTCATATTAAGGTCTCCACCCACAGAGACTGCTCATGCTGTGCTTTTAGGGACTGATACCTATGGAAGGTTTCCACTACTAAAGGGAGATGGTTTGCTAACCAGTATCCCAGCTTTTCTAGCCCTGTGGGAAATAAAAATAACATGGGGTTTGCAGTTCCATGCTTTTTTTTTTTTTTTTTCCCTTGAATGTATTTGGAGAACCTGTTGGTAGTGACTTGTGAAATAGTGATACGACACTGCTATATATGATATGATTGCAGAATATTCCTTTTTTATCATTTACTAAAAGGCAAAGTGTGGCATTTTGACATAGGCTTCCTATATTTGACATAGACCTTGGATATTAGGAAAAATTTTGACACTGAAAGGGCTCCCGTTGGAATGGGCTCTGCCCAGGGAAGTGGTTGAGGCACCATCCCTGGAGGTGTTCAAAAGATGGGTTGACACAGCGTTTAGTGACATGGATCAGTGATGGTTTTTGTCAGTGTTATGTTGGACTAGATCATCTTAAAGGTCCCTTTCAACTAAGACAATTCTATGATTCTATTAATTAGTGAGAGTGAAACAGCTTTGTGTATTACTTCTGTGCTTGCAGTGTAACAACTGAGGGATGATAAGAAAGAAGAAAATTGGCCCTAAGATGCCTTCTGTTGTTTCAGTTGATGGAGTAGAAGTCAAATTTTTCTTATCAGAAGACTTTAGTAACACTTAAATCAACACCTTTCTCTCATCCCAGTTGCATTTAACTGGTATAGCAGGATTCAGGCATTACTCATCCACAAAGGAGTGGCACAGTTTCAAATCTTACCTGGTCTGTCTTCAAGTAGGTGAAGTTGGTTCAACGTCTTCAGAATAGAGAAGGACACAGTATGACCTGTGTGGTGTGTTCTTGTAATCACTGTAAATCTAAGGCACACTAATAATGTCCTTAAACCAATATAATAGCAGCTGCATCTTCAGTCTTTCTAGGATTTAATCAGATCCTCTCAGAGTGTTTAACTTGCTTTCTGAGTCTTCGATGTAGTCAACTTCCATGAATGGTGCTGCTGGCACAGGGAGGAGATAGTAAAGATTCTCCTCTGCCTGGCTTCCCTCTTCTTTCTATTTAGAAATGGTTCTTTTGGCATTAAAGATGATGTTTTTCCCTTTTTTCCCACTAATAATGTTCTTAAACCAATATAATAGCAGCTGATTCTTCAGTCTTTCTAGGATTTAATGGGATCCTCTCAGAGTGTTTAACTTGCTTTCTGAGTCTTCGATGTAGTCAACTTCCATGAATGGTGCTGCTGGCACAGGGAGGAGATAGTAAAGATTCTCCTACCTGGCTTCCTTGTTCTTTCTTTTTAGAAATGGTTCTTTTGGCATTAAAGATGATGTTTTTCCCTTTTTTCCAGTTTCTCCGGGAAGATATGCAATACAAGGATGCCTCTAATAAGCATAGTCACCTGCACAGAGAAGACAAACATATCACCATAGAGGATCTGTGGAAGCGCTGGAAAACGTCTGAAGGTAGGTAAAGAAAAATAACGTTGGTTATTGAAATGGACATTATTCAACAATTTTTCCACAGATATTTAAAGTAGTAAATGGTGGGCCTCTTAAAGCAGCTTTATGAGTCTGTTTTGGTACCGTTACTTATAGATAGTCATATGTAAAGCTGACTAAAAACTCATTCAGTCCAGCTAGTGTTAATTACCTCTTGAGGTGCTGGGTGTATTGTATGCAAACTAATCCAATTTACATACACGTCAGCATGAGGTTGTAATTTATGAAGGTGACTGTTGCAAGCGCTGAATTCCAGATAAGCATGTTTTTAATTTAGTAAGCCTCAAGGGCTGCTGTCAAGCTGTTTTTATACATTTATTATACACCGTATGAAGTGGAAAGTCCAATGTTGTCTTTGGGCTACAAAGAGGTAGAATTCATAGTCCAAAGCCTTTTGGAAGATCATCTTAAACTTGGGATACAGGAAAATGGACTGACAATCCAGCATCACCATCCCTCCCCTGCTTTGTTTTGAATGAAATAAGCAAGATGAGCCAAATATTCTAAATATCAAGACATGTAATGAGCAGTATAGTGTTCATTGCCAAATATGTTCCAGGATGTACTGATTAAAAATGAAATCTCAGGAGGTTCCAGAATATTAGAATTGTTAGGAGAAAAATACTTAACTTTTTTTTCCCAGTCCATTCAGAAGGTGGTGTGCTAATGGTCAGCATACAGAGATCTAAAAGTTGGTATTATTCAAACTGCTATAAGTAGGAATAAAAGAGGAATGAAACTAGGAACATGCCATTGGTTTATTCTGCTAATACAGGAAGTCAGTCTGAGGTAGTACATTGGTTAAGTCTTTGCTGTGTAGTTTAAATATGTATTAACCAGTGATTTTTAGCCTCATCTCTTCAAATATTCTGTAAATACTTAGAGATCTAAAAGTTGGTGTTATTCAAACTGCTAGAAGTAGGAATAAAAGAGGAATGAAACTGTGAACATGCCATTGGTTCATTCTGCTCATATAGGAAGTCAGTCTGAGGTAATACATTGGTTAAGTATTTGCTGTGTAGTAATTAAATATCTATGTATTAACCAGTGATTTTTGGCCTCATCTCTTCAAATATTCTGTAAATACTGACTGACTAAAGATCTTGTTCAATGAAAACTGCAGCTAAATTATCAGAGGAAATTATCTCCCTGCAGTTGTTCAGCTAACTTATGAGTATCTCCTCAAAAAATTGAGGCTATAGTGCTACCAAAAGTGTCTAATTTGACTGTTGTGTCTTTGTTCCAGTTTTGTTGAAGGGGGTGAGCCGTGTGGGTACGACTCCAACGTTTATAGTGCCAGTTTAATGTCATTTGACAGGGTTAAACGAGGAGGTGGAAGGGAGTGTAAATGACCATGTCAGACATTTGAAACTTGAAGACATCCGAGGTGTCCGTGTGAGAACACAAGCCCCAGGCAGTGCCCTTGGTGGTGCCCCTCAGTGCTGATGGAGAAATGTTTTCTGGATCTGTCCCTGCCTAGTTGATGCTGAGGGGAATTGCCCGTTCCTTCCCACAAAGCTTGCTTTATGGGGATGTTTGTCTTAAAAGTATTTGTCAAACAGCTTAAAGTCGCTTTCTGTTGAAGATATGGGTGATGTGGGACAGATAAGATTTGAGGGGAGAAAGTGAAAACATTGTTTATGGTGTAGTTAAGTGCCTCGTTGCTGTTTGGTGCCTCCTGTTAGCATTAGGGAAAACAAAGGTTAGTTTTAAGTAATTGCTTGAGAAGGTTTCTCACACAGCAAAGGGAACCCAGAGGATTGGCTCAGTTCAAAGCTTTAAAAAATTTCCTAATAAAATTTTAAAAAAGAGCTTCAGAATATTGCTTTTTAATATTTCTGGTGGTGGACAGACTTTTGGTGTCCCCACCTGGTGAGGAATCCTTAAGGCATGACCTGTGCTGGTGCAAACTGAAGGAATTTCAAGGCTGCTGTAGGTTTTAGCTGTGTGGAAGGAATCCTGTAGTAACTTAAATCAGCATCTGGGTTGGTGCACAGTTTCAGTGAGTCCTTTAGTACAAAACAAGACTGTCACTTAATTTAGTTGATATTACTTACACTTTCTGTGCCCATTTAAGTGTTCTAGTCTCATAATCTAATTCTGCAGAGATTTAGAGGCAGGACTAGAAACTAGCACAGCTGTTTAAAGCACAGAAAACGCTATTTTTTGAAAGCCCTTTGACTTCCATTATTGTGTGTATCTGCTTTTTAAATATAAATGCTAATATATGCTGGTTGTATGGTGTTTGCTTTGACTATCTCCTTTTCTTTCGAACTAAGCAGTATTTCTACATCTGCAGAGCCTTTCAGCTATTCGAAAGTATCAAGCTCAGTATTTATTGCTGGGTTAAAATCAAAGGTGCATCTTGAGTATATTTTTTTTTTCTAAGGGCATTTAAGAGGCAGGAGGTATGAGTGCAGCAAAGGTGACACGTGAACATTTATTTTGATGCCTGAATACCAGTCTTTGCACAATTATCTTTGCAAGTTCAATGTCTTGAGGGTGTCTGCCTTCTCTTCCCCCCCTCCCTTCAATGGGTGAAGATCATGAATTTGCTGTCTGAAGAGAGACGTGTAGGTATTTAGTCTCAATAATAAGGGAGTCTGTAAAATCAGCACACTCTCTTGTGTGTGTGTGTGCTTTTAATTTCTTTAACTCTTTTTCCTTCTCTGTGGAAAGCAGGAGACCTAAGGTCTGGTACCTTATTTATTAGGGGGGAAAAAAGATTTTAAAAATTAGCTTGATTTTTATCTGTGTGATCACCTGTTGTGTTCTGAGGTCGTGTTGCACAAGTGTTCTTGCACAAGGGACTAAGCTGCATTCCACAAAGGTGTTACGGTCGCCTTGCACTTTCTTAATTGCTTGCTGTCTCAGGTTTTAAATAGCCAGAGACTGGAAATACGAGCGAGCAGGGCTTGGGGAGGCTGAGTCCAGTCAGGACCAGGAGAGAGGACACTTGTGCTTGATGCACAACAATCTTGTGTTTTTCTGCATTGCCCAGTCAGTCTGTTCCCAGCTCTAGGTATGGCTGTCACTCACTCCTAGAGTGAAGCTCTCTTACCCAATGCTGTTTGATTTCTGAAAGGAGTAGAAGGCCCTACTTCTTTAAAATTACTACTGAATTATAAAAAAAAGTACCAATTTACTTGAATGTTCACAGAGTGACTATAAAATACTTTGAACGGTAGAAGTGAGACTTCTCTATATTCTTTTTTCTTTTCCTTTCTTTTTCTTCCCCTGAATATATAAACTCAGTGACTTGTGTGGCTTCCAAAATTGCATGTTTTATGCTGTCAGATATAAAGTCTGTAGTGTGTAGTAGCTATTTTAGGTGATTTTTTTTCTTTCCCTATGTCATATCCAAACAACGCTTTTGCATTGGATGAGTTAATGAACATATTTCTGGAATACAGTTAAGGTGATACTTTTCTGGATGACCTTATGACCCTTTTGAGATGTTTAGAACAACTTGTAAATCTGATGGCTTATTCATGAAACAGTTAAGAAGCGTGAAGATGACCTCTGCTGTGAGGACAGGCTGAGAGAGCTGGGGTTGTTCAGCCTGGAGAAGAGAAGGCTCCAGGGAGACCTTAGAGCCCCTTCCAGTATCTGAAGGGGCTCCAGGAGAGATGGGGAGGGACTGTTTGTCAGAGAGCAGAGCCATAGGACGAGGGGCAATGGTTTTAAACTGAAAGAGGGGAGATTTAGATGAGATCTCAGGAAGAAATTCTTTCCTGTGAGGGTGTTGTCACATGCAAATAGTTTGGGATAGAGAAATGTTAAAAATATATAAGTAAATAAAAATTTGTTCACGCAAAGACATGTCTGTCCAGGAGGTGGTCACTTTATTTCTGCAAATTGTTTGGGATAGAGAAATGTTAAAAATATATAAGTAAATAAAAATTTGTTCACGCAAAGACATGTCTGTCCAGGAGGTGGTCACTTTATTTCTTTCATGTGCAGACAAACTTTTACAGTCTTCATAACTGGAGAGAATAATTTCTGTTCTACGCTGTCAGTGTGAAGCTGTAAGCTCTAACAGCTGGCCCATAAAGGCCAGAAATGTATCTTTTTAAATTGTTTTTTGGTAAAATCTATGGGTAGTATTCCCTTACTTTCTTAGAGCATCTGTAGCTATGAAAGGTTATGTAGATTATTGCTGTTGAATAGGAAAATTGTTAATTTTTCTCTACATATTTAAATAATTTTTCTTAGTGGGAATATTATTGCATGTAATATAGCTGGTTTGGGCATATTTGAGATATAATTGTTTTCCTGTTAAATTTTCTCTGTATTTCAGTATTTTCTTTGTCTCATCTTTTCTGCTTCCAGTTTGTGGTTAGTAGGCATGGACCTCTGTGCAGAATCTTATGAAAACAAGTTCTTAAGCCATCATCCTGGGGAAGATCTGGGTACATGGCCTTAAATGGCTACAGCACCTGCTGCCACGCATTTACATCTTCAGGGGTAGCAAGGACAAAGGGATTGAGGCTGAGATCAGTTTTAAGTAGATAAAAGTCACAAGACGCTGTCCTGATTTAAACTAAGCAGAACACTAAATTATTCTGTGGAATTTTTAATCAAGATGTGTTTCTATTGGTTCCGTGCTTGCTTGTTTATAGCTTGCCTAAGCTTCCTCTGAGAAGCATATAATGAAAAAGGCAAAATGCCAGGAACACCTTGGTGAACGTTAATGTGAACTTTTCTGCAATTATATTTGGCTAAATGCTCTTGCTCTCCATAACCTGCTTTCCTGCTGCTTGTCTTCTCCGTCTTGCTACTGGTTTTTATGAAAATTAAAGGTAATTAAACTGACTTTTTTCTTCCAGTTCATAACTGGACTCAAGAGGACACGCTTCAGTGGCTGTCAGAATTCGTTGAACTACCCCAATATGAAAAGAATTTTAGAGACAGCAATGTCAATGGAACGACGCTTCCCAGGTGAAGGTTTCTTCTGGATTGGTTTCAGATAATTCCCTGTGGGTGGCTGCTTGGGTCTGTAGGTGGGAACAGATACATGAACCTAAAGCCTAACAAGATATGGTCAAATAAATGCAAAGAGAGAGAAGTGTTCTTGCAGTTTTGAAGAGTTAGCTCCTTTTATTTTTTTTTTGGCCAAAATATTTCAAAATATAGATGCTTCTTGCCATTCCTTTTGTCTTAGTGGTTTTACTGTTTTGTTTTTGCTGTTGAAGCTTTTATCCAGGATGACACAATTCTCTATGGCAGTGAACTTTCTTTTGAACAACTTCCAATTTATTTTATAGGTGTACATCAAAAACTACCTGCAGGACCCCTTTCCTTGAGCGTAGCTACTAAATTTGAGTATTGCATGTATTTCAGAGAGTTGTTGTAGAAGTCTGCAAATATACCATTGCTTCTAACTATGCCAAAGGGATTTATTTTATAATTGTTCCAGAAATAAAAAAGTAGGGAAATTATTTGATGGTCTTCCTTTGCCACATGCTGATGTGCTTTTTTTTAATAACACTACTGTCATTGTATTATATCTCTCACTCCAATTCCATAACTATAATCTATATAACTGTGGGAAATGCTCTAATGTATTTCTTTCCATAACCTGATTTTGAATATAGCTTGTAGAATAATAATGCTTTGTTTTATCATTAACAGGATAGCAGTAAATGAACACGCTTTCATGATCTCTCACTTGAAAATAATTGACCGGAGCCATAGACAGAAGCTTCAGCTTAAAGCCTTGGATGTTGTTTTATTTGGGCCTCTCACACGTTAGTAACTTCCTGGAGTTTTGGGTTTTTTTTCTTCCTTATCTCTTATTTGTAAGAATTCAATACTTTCAGTGACACCTGATACTGTAGATTGGAGAAGTTTATCTGTTTGGTGGGTGCACTGATGGATTGCTTGGCGTGCCTTGTGGAACTGGGCAATGAATTGCAAAATGTGACCAAGATGCTGGAATTAGAACAAAGGTCCACTTCAGTGTGTAAGATTACAGTAAGAAACTGAAGTGTAACCCCACTTGATGGATGGATGTTGGCTTTTGCGTCATAAAAAGCCTCCTCAAATAATTTTTGACTGATACAGACTATGTACTGTAAAAGTTGAGTAAGCTTTTCTCCATCAAATATGTGTTTTAATATAGACTAAGGACATAGAAGCTGAAGTGTAACCCCACTTGATGGATGGATGTACAGTAAGAAACTGAAGTGTAACCCCACTTGATGGATGGATGTTGGCTTTTGCGTCATAAAAAGCCTCCTCAAATAATTTTTGACTGATACAGACTATGTACTGTAAAAGTTGAGTAAGCTTTTCTCCATCAAATATGTGTTTTAATATAGACTAAGTAGATTTTATTAGAGCAGAGTTGCTTATGTTGTGTGGAAAATGCTCTGGAATCCATTTGAAAGGTTGGAGGGTAGTTGTTGGGAGATGGTTTGAGATAAATAAGCTTGAAATCCTGTTCAGCGTCAGGTTCTGTCACATCTTAGTCTTGGAAAAGGAAAAGAGGAAGGCCATGGTGTGGTGTTGTCTGTATCAATGAACTAATTAATGATGGTGTTTTTCTCTGCACAGGTCCCCCTCACAACTGGATGAAGGATTTCATATTGACAGTTTCTATAGTTATTGGCTTTGGAGGCTGCTGGTTTGCGTATACCCAGAACAGAACCTCAAGAGAACATATCACAAAAATGATGAAGGACTTGGAAAGTCTCCAAACAGCAGAACAAAGTCTTCTTGACTTGCAGGAAAGGTATAAAAACTAAAAAAAAAAGTTAATTTTTAGTGGTCCTTTTGTTTTGAGGTTAAATACCAATACAGATTATTTACAGTCATAAATTATTTGCATTAAGCAAGATGCCTTTGGATTTTGTTCATTTTTGTTTTGCATGGAAATTGTGATTTTGATGACAATGGTGGGTTTTTGGGGTAGAGATTGCTCCTGGATATTTTAGCTGGCAATATGAACCTGGGGACAAAGGTAGAGGATAGAGGTTCAGTCTTTTTAACCTACAGATTTAGAAGTATGTACCGTTATTTTCATAAAACTACAGTTCACTTTGGGATCCTCACATACATGGAAGTGAGAACATTTGCCCTGTTTTTGAGCTCATAAAAACTGAACCAGACCTGGACTAATTACTTAACTACAGTTCGCTGTGGGATCCTCACATACATGGAAGGGAGAATATTTGCCCTGTTTTGAGCTCTTAAAAACTGAACCAGACCTGGACTAATTACTTTCTATGCCTTATTTAGCAGTGGGAGAGTTGATAGTCTTCTCTGGTGCACCTCTAGCTCAATTGTCTCTAAAGACTTGTATTTCGATCTTCTTCAATGAAGGTTCACCTAAAAGTTTGTGTATTTTGTCTGAGGTGGACATCACATTGCGCGATGTAATTGCTGCTGATTCATGAAGCTTGCAGTCTTTGTTACCACAGAATGGTTGAGGTTGGATTGGAAGGGACTTCTGGAGGTCATCCGGTCCAGCCCCACCTGCTCAAGCAGGATCACCTGGAACAGGTTGCCCAGGACCGTGCTCAGGAGGCTTCTGAATATGTCGGAGAATGGAGATTCTACCACCTCCCTGGGCAACCTGGGCCAGTGCTCGGTCACCTTCACTTGAAAAAGGGTTTCCTGATGTTCAGACAGAACCTCTTGTGGTTTGGTTTGTGCCCGTTGCCTCTTGCCCTGTTACTGGACACACTTTTTCCCCCCTGAGGACTGCAGCTTTTAACGAACGTGCTGTATATTTTCTCATATTTCTTGTTCAATTGTGAAGGCTTGAGAAGGCCCAAGAAGAGAACAGAAACGTTGCTGTGGAAAAGCAAAACCTGGAGCGCAAAATGATGGATGAGATCAACGACGCCAAACGGGAAGCTCATCGCCTGAGGGAGCTGAGGGAGGGAGCAGAATGTGAGCTCAGCAGGCTCAAATACGCAGAGGAAGAGCTAGTACAGGTATCTCCAAACTCTTCATCATTTTAGCCTTGACTTTAAATTCGTCCTGGTTTTATTAGATCCTTAGGAGGGTTGACAACAGCATTTCTCTGATGCTAGATTTGGATGGAAAAATTCCAAGAGCATTTAATGATGGTCTGTCAATCGTGCCATTATCTCGTAAAATAATCCTGGAACTCTAAAGGGACATGCACTTTGTGGATTAGCTTATCGTAGCGTTGTTGGATTCATGGAACAAAATACATACAAAAGCTTTTTTCTGTCTTATCAGATAAGAGATAGCGGCTTTGTCTCGCTCTTCTGAGCAGCAATAGATCACATTTCTTGAACTAAATTAAAAATGCTGTCTTGGAAAAATATTTAAGCTTCAAGTTGGGGGACTATATTGTAGGAAAAACCAGTCTGAGTATAATATAGTATGGAAATTCCTACGCTGGGTTTTAGAAATGCCTGATGTGCCCTCCCTGGCAGCAGCTGGCACACACCAGAGCTCTGTACAGCTGAGTACGTTGCTGTGGGGTATAAAGGTGCTTGTGTTTCACTTTCTTCTGTTGCCAGTTCCAATGATGCTCTTGGTGACACTTGTCTTTCTTTCTCGATGCCTAGGTTCGCATGGCTTTAAAAAAGGCTGAGAAGGAGTTTGAGCTGAGAAGCAATTGGTCTGTTCCTGAGGCTTTGCAGAAGTGGCTGCAGTTAACACATGAAGTCGAAGTGCAGTATTACAATATCAAAAGACAACATGCAGAAATGCAATTAGCAATTGCCAAAGATGAGGTACCAACTCTAGCTCTACTTAAAGACTTTTCTAATCCGTTGCTAGATATATGAAATAGTAAATATAAATTATTCGGAGAAGCGTTTGGAAGTTTTTTTCTCCTCTGAGTTGTGGTTTGCTACCTGTCGATGTTGTTAATGTTTTGCCATCTGTGTTAAACGTATAACTCTGAGTTCGATGTGTTTCATTTTATCTTTCTTTTTAGGCAGAAAAGATAAAAAAGAAGAGAAGCACTGTGTTTGGAACATTACATGTTGCACACAGCTCCTCCCTGGATGAAGTGGACCATAAAATCCTTGAAGCAAAGTAAGAGCATTACCAGGACGCATATTCTTGTGTGATTATTTATTCCGGCTTTAAAAAAGGCTGAGAAGGAGTTTGAGCTGAGAAGCAATTGGTCTGTTCCTGAGGCTTTGCAGAAGTGGCTGCAGTTAACACATGAAGTCGAAGTGCAGTATTACAATATCAAAAGACAGCATGCAGAAATGCAATTAGCAATTGCCAAAGATGAGGTACCAACTCTAGCTCTACTTAAAGACTTTTCTAATCCGTTGCTAGATATATGAAATAGTAAATATAAATTATTCGGAGAAGCGTTTGGAAGTTTTTTTCTCCTCTGAGTTGTGGTTTGCTACCTATCAATGTTGCTAATGTTTTGCCATCTGTGTTAAACATATAACTCTGAGTTCGATGTGTTTCATTTTATCTTTCTTTTTAGGCAGAAAAGATAAAAAAGAAAAGAAGCACTGTGTTTGGAACGTTACATGTTGCACACAGCTCCTCCCTGGATGAAGTGGACCATAAAATCCTTGAAGCAAAGTAAGAGCATTACCAGGATGCATATTCTTGTGTGATTATTTATTCCTGGAAGAATGGATTTAATTTTTTTTTGAGACTTGTAGAGTGTGGTCTTGGTGTTTTTTTGTACTTTTAAGTAAAACCATTTAAAAGATACTAAAGTGTGAATATTTGGATAGTCTTAGTGGATCTCCTGGTTTGCTGGAATGACTGCACTTGTGTTGCTTTGCCCTGTTTTTTTCAGGAAAGCTCTCTCTGAATTGACGACGTGTTTGCGAGAGCGGCTTTATCGATGGCAACAGATTGAGAAGATTTGTGGCTTTCAAATAGCACACAATTCTGGGCTGCCAAGCCTGACCTCCTCTCTCTACTCTGATCACAGCTGGGTAGTTATGCCTCGAGTTTCCATTCCTCCTTACCCGATCGCGGGGGGAGTCGATGACTTAGATGAAGACACCCCTCCAATAGTTTCACAGTTTCATGGTAAGTGGCAAACTCAGGAAAGAGAAAAGCTCTGGGATTTTAAAAGTCAGGTGGGAGAAGGGTGCTGAGATCAAACAGGATTGGATCAAAGTCAAAAGGACCATTTGTCTAGCGTTTCAGATGCATTTTTTGTGACTTGCATGAACTGAAATCTGGGTTTTGCAATAAAGATAACACAAAGAAAAAGCCTTTATTCTGTTTCAGTGGAGAAGTGGGGCGTAAATCAGCTAAGGTTTTGAACATCTGCTTGGATTGTGACTTTAAGACAAAAGTTTATAATGAGTAATGCTGAATTTCTGGTAGCACACTTATTCCTTCAAATGGAAGGGATGGAGTTAGTCTGGAGTCCCTTGAGCTCCTGGGAAGCTCACACCCTTCGAGAGGCCGCGTGCTACGGAGCTTTTGGAGCATTCTTCAGTGGCTGGAACAAAATCCTGTTGTTTTCCAAGGGAAGCTTTCAGGCAGAATGTTTGTGTTTTGGATACAGCGGGTTGTTTGAGTGTGAGGCAGGGAGGCCAAGCGCTGGAGGGAGGGAGAGAGAGAGGGAAATCCAGCTTTGGTTAAACTATGATCAAAAGATACACACTGGGGATTCAGACCACCCTCAGATCTGGTCATTGCGTCAGCGCAAGGGCCTGTTTTGTGGAAGTTGTGATTAACTGGACTCTAGAGGCAAATCAAAGAGATGAGCTCCCATGTAGCTGTTCAAACAAGCGATATCAAGCTGAGGAATGAGTAGGGAAGAAAGCTTTTTAGCGTGTGTACAATCTTACTTCCAGGGCTGGGTTTCTCAGGAGAAATTAGAACTTTAAAATTAGAATTTTAAATTGGCATGAGGAGAATGGTCGCTGCTTGGCTGGCTGCATTTAGTGTGCCTTGGGCACATGTTTTTAGGAATGTACCAACCTTTTTTTCTACAGGTCACACCAAAAAGGTTATTAATCCCCTTCCAAATCTACTTAGTGCAAGTTCTGATCATTTTAAAGAATAGTGTCTCTCTAGTCATCTCTCTGTGAAAGCTTTGATTTAAAACTTAGCCACAAATTTATTGGATGTCCCAGTAAAATGTGGATGCCTAGAGCTAAACTTCCAAGTTGGTAGGGAGAAACCTATGGTATGATTTTAAAATGAAGAGCTTCATTTATTATCTCGACTTTCCAGGTGGTCCAAGAGGACAAAACACTTAGATATGTTTATAAGACTTCAGACTTGTGATTATTATTTTTTTTTCCAGTCACTCTTCTCACTCAGGTCTTGCTCAGAAGTGAAGCCAGAGGGCAAAGTGCAGTTGGTTCAGAGGAACCAACGATTAAAGGACTGTCTCTCTAGTCATCTCTCTGTGAAAGCTTTGATTTAAAACTTAGCCACACATTTCTTGGATGTCCCAGTAAAATACGGATGCCTAGAGCTAAACTTCCAAGGTGGTAGGGAGAAACCTATGGTGTGATTTTAAAATGAAGAGCTCCATTTATTATCTCGACTTTCCAGGTGGTCCAAGAGGACAAAACACTTAGATACGTTTATAAGACTTCAGATTTGTGATTAATTTTTTATTTCCAGTCACTCTTCTCATTCAGGTCTTGCTCAGAAGTGAAGCCAGAGGGCAAAGTGCAGTTGGTTCAGAGGAACCAACGATTAAAGGACTGTAGAGTCTGTAAGAGCACACTTAGTTGCAAATTTACTGTATGCTCTTGCAGCTATGGCTTAATTGGTTTGGTCAAGTTCAGTTCATTTGGAAATAATTAATAGTGGATGTTGTCTCAGTGATGGGATTTATTTGAATCTTACCAACGTTAGAAAAACTTTAAATGGATTTTTCTGAATTTTGGTAAGGCATGAGAGCCTGATTTTGCTAAAGTGACCAAGAGGGAAGTAGCTTCTCCATGACTTAGTAGCTTCAAAATTTCTGCACAGTTAAAAAACACTGGAAACACTTGGGAGTGAGGAAAGAGAAGGAAAACGTGCTGAATGATCTGTTTTTGAAACCAGTTCAGGAGTCAAGTTATCGAGACAGACAAAATTTGGAGAGTGCCAGGCAGGCTTCTCTGTGCCACAGGGATTGGGATGATAGGCTACAACGGTGTGAAGGAATAGATCTATTTAATCAGTCCTGAGCTGAAGAACAAAAGGGGATAAAACTTCTCCTTGCCTTACTAGCTTCAAAATTCCTGTGCAGTTAAACACTGGAAACACTTGGGGGTGAGGAAAGAGAAGGAAAACGTGCTGAACGATCTGTTTTTGAAACCAGTTCAGGAGCCAAGTTATTGAGACGGACAAAATTTGGAGAGTGCCAGGCAGGCTTCTCTGTGCCACAGGGATTGGGATGATAGGCTACAACGGTGTGAGGGAATAGATCTATTTAATCAGTCCTGAGCTGAAGAACAAAAGGGGATAAAGAAATAGATGCACGAGATGGGGACAAAGTCATTCCAGTGAGGTGACAGTGAAACTTCTACTTTTCCACTGACTGATTAGGATTCAGCTGATTCCTTGATTTAGTGAATTTATATGTTAAACTGTCATAGCTGAATCCTTCATAATCCTCTGTATATACACCTACAAGGAACCAAAATGCTTGTAAATTCTCCCAAAATTCACTGATGGTGCAGTCTTGATCTTTTTTACCCCAGCAAGTAGGATGGCATCTGATTTACCTTGATGCGAGCACAACTTTCCTAAAGGGGTTCTTACTCTCTTATCTCAGTTCACATTTGCTTTTTTAGGAATATTTTTGTAATGACACGAGCTGGTTTTTTGAGCTGCCAACACCTACGTTTCCAGGTCAGCGGGGAGTTCATCGAGAGGAAAATCAAAAGTTGGAGTTACACGGCAATTCTCGTGTTGGGACTTGTCAATTTTGCTCTTCTGTTCAGCTCAGCAGGAAACAAAGTCTTAAGTGTTGGTGAAGGTGCAGGTCCTTGCTGTGCTGTGAAGGCTGGGATTTCCTGAGCTGAAAGCAGCTCAGCCTTTTCTGAGACTCCAGGAAGCCAAACCCGATGCTAAACTGGCATCTCAAAAAATACAATGCATTTTGTCACGTTAGACGTCCTTGTCTACAAAATAGATTTTTTATTTATTTATTTATTTTTTACTGTGCTGTGTTTGGTAAATATTTTGAACATCAGTAAGGGTATGAGAAATCTGGAGGGTTATAACAGCTGCCCTGAAACCAGGTCTGTAGGCTTATTTCCGTGGAGTTATTGCTGCCTGATCATCTTCTGAGGGAGGAAACGGATTATTTTTGTTTGTCACTTCCTCTTAGATGCTTTCCTGGTGAAGTCTTGTGTTGCTGTCTCCACCCATTATTAGTACTTTTGTTTCCGGAAATTCATAGTTAGCCTGACAAAAGAAAGTGTTATCGAATCGGAAATTCTTGAGCTTCAAATGGAGGGTGAATGATGTATTTTCTATCATGTTACATAAATCAAATTGGTCTTCCACGTCTAACGTCACTTTGAGCTAATGCAGTGTATTTCAGTTGACTGTTTGGTTAGATATTACCCACATGGCAAAACTCTTACATATTCTTTTAAACTCCAAATCGCCACACAAGTGAAATACAGGATGTTGTGTAAGAAGCTAATTTCAGCACTGCTATTTTTAGCTTATAAAGGGTTGGGAATTTCAGTCAAATCTTTCTCTTTGTTCTCAAGAGAGCGTAGGGAGCCAGAGCTTTGGTGCACA
Source organism: Calidris pugnax (assembly GCF_001431845.1). Classification (NCBI taxonomy): domain Eukaryota; kingdom Metazoa; phylum Chordata; class Aves; order Charadriiformes; family Scolopacidae; genus Calidris; species Calidris pugnax. Next base: position 83,956 of record NW_015090891.1, read on the forward strand.
CGGTCAGAATAATATTTGGCAGGCATGAAACTGCAGAACTTGCATCTGCTTCATCTAACTGTAGAGTGTCATAGAACCATAGAATGGTTTGGGTTGGTGTATGGCAGGCATGAAACTGCAGAACTTGTGTCTTGGTGAGCTGCTTCATCTGACTGTAGAGTGTCATAGAATCATAGAATGGGTTGGGTTGGAAGGGACCTCAAAGATCATCTAGTTCAACCCCCTGCCATGGGCAGGGACACCTCCCACCAGACCAGGTTGTTCAAGGCCACATCCAGCCTGGCCTTGAACCCCTCCAGGGATGGGGCAGCCACAGCTTCTCTGGGCAACCTGGTCCAGTGTCTCACCACCCTCATAGTAAAAAATTTCTTCCTGATATCTAATCTGAATCTTTTTTCTTCCAATTTAAAACCGTTTCCCCTTGTCCTATCATTACCCTTCCTGGCAAAGAGTCCCTCCCCAGCTCTTCTATAGGCACCCTTCAGGTATTGAAAGGCTGCTATAAGGTGTCCCTGGAGCCTCCTCTTCTCCAGGCTGAACAATCCCAGCTCCCTCAGCCTGTCTTCATAGGAGAGGTGCTCCAGCCCCCTGATCATCTTCGTGGCCCTCTGCTGCACCTGTTCCAACCTCAGGGACACCTCCCACCAGACCAGGTTGCTCAAAGCCCCATCCAGCCTGGACTTGAACCCCTCCAGGGATGGGGCAGCCACAGCTGATCAAGAGTCCCTCCCCATCTCTCCTGCAGCCCCTTTAGGCACTGGATAAGGTAGATCTATAAGGTAGTGCCCTCTGAACAGTTGAGCAATGTCCAAGTGGTTTAAGAATCGCTGTGGCTGAAGCAGATCCCTGCTATGGAGTCTTCAGAGCAGATACTGTGAACACCAATGTCACTTGGAGGGTTTTGGTTTTGCTTTTTCTTTGCCTCAGGGTCCATGGTAAAGCCTCCCAGCACGCTGGCCAGAAGCAGCAGCTTGTGTCGCTCGCGCCGCAACGTGGTGCCGTCGTCTCCGCAGTCCCAGCACGCCCTGCACTCCCCCGACCCCGACATCCTCTCCGTCTCCAGCTGCCCCGCTCTTTATCGAACCGAAGAGGAGGAGGAAGCCATTTACTTCTCTGCTGACAAACAATGGTACGGAGATTAGCAACCAGCCCTTTGCAGCTCTGCTAGGATTATTTGAGACTAACAGTTTAGAATTAGCGGTTTGAACCGAGCCAACGGTTAACGTAATGTGTAGGATAATATAAATAATGATAGTCCCCATGGAACAGAGTGAGTTTTTGTCTGGTTTGGGTGTGTCACTAGCTAGCATGTCGTGTACAGTTAAGTAATGTTACAATCCAGGGTGCACTGAACTAACCCTGATTCTCCATTACAATATGTCACTGGCTTTTACATCTGAAACTAGGATCAAAAGCAGTGTCAGCTACTGGGCGAAGAGAAGATGGATGGTAACACAATTCTTACAGCATGTTGAGCGTGTCCCTACTCTTGTTACATGGCCTCATAGGAAAAGGTTAAATTCCTTTTGGAAGGAGCAAATGAGCTTGTTGAAAGGTAGGGACACTTGTCCTGAAGAAACTTTTTGTATATGATAGGCTTAATTCTCCTCCTTTCGTTTCATAACTTTTCTGACTTCACGTGCCAAGAAAGATAGTTTTGTTTTTGTTTTGTTTTGTTGTTCTTTGAAGTAAGATGCAAATGACTGATTCTGGGCAGATGCTGCTGCCCACAAAACCAAGATTGCACAAACTAATTACCTTAAGTTTAGATAATAAAATGATGTAATGCAAGTTGTAAGTTAAAATGTTTAACTAATTTTTTTTTTGTTAATTAACTACTAAGGAAAAGTGTGGGTGGTGCTTTTAGACTAATGTTAATCATTCTAAATTAATCTCCTTTTTAACGGCACGAAAGAAATAGTAGTTTCATGCTGTTTTTCTCCTCTCTTTGCTCTGACTCAGGGAAGTACAGGAAACAGGTTCGGAATGTGACTCCTTAAATTCCTCCATTGGAAGGAAGCAGTCTCCTCCAGCCAGCCTTGAGATGTACCAGCCACTTTCTCCTCAGAAAGTATCTCCAGAAGAGTTCTCACTGGAGGAATCGTCTACGGGAGACTCCTCTTCTCTAACTGCAGATATCTCCAGGGGCTCTCCTGACTGTGTAGGCATGGCAGAAACTAAGAGCATGATCTTTAGTCCTGCCAGCAAAGTTTATAACGGAATCCTGGAGAAGTCCTGCAGCATGAACCAGCTTTCCACTGGGATCCCAGTCCCCAAGCCCCGGCACACCTCCTGCTCTTCAGCCGGCAGCGAGAGTAAACCCAGCCCCGAAGCTGCCTCCGTCCCCAGGATAAGTAGCATCCCCCAGGACCTCTACCAAAACGGGGAAAAAAACAAAAAGCCATCGAAAATAAAAAGCCTCTTTAAGAAGAAGAGTAAGTGAGGTGGGCAGAAGAAGCCCCCGGAGCGATGTTATAAGAACTCTTATTTTTTAAATCTTTAGGAATGTAATTCCATTGGAGCGTTGGCCAATGGATGCCCCAATGGAATGCTCTGTAGGTCAACTCTATTTAACTGACTGTACTGTCCAAGGCCCTGCCAGCTGTCAATGAGAAATCATTAAAAAGTTCAGACAGTTTACATTCATTTCTGCCTATTTATTTCTTCTTTTTTTTTTAGTTTGTCTTTTTTAGTGTTTTTTTTTTTTTTAGCTTTGGGGTTTGGTGGTTTTTTTTGTTGTTACTGTTTGTTCATAAACCATTTTTAAGCCACTTTGGACTTGTAAGCTTTAATGGACTAGTAAGCCCTCCTGGGCTTGCCAAAGGTTCTTGTTTACCGGAGCATCTTCCTATCTTTCCGTAGAGTTAGGACATTTATCTACTGGACTTTAAAAGAAAAATAAAAGAAGTAGAACTAAATCAAATTGCACTACTGTTTTACAGACTGGAAAAGTCTCTCTCTGCGAGTGAAACTGAAAGACTTGTATTTGACTGAGAAGATGAATCTTTACACTTTTAGATCTTTTGGGGTTTTTATGTAGAACTTAGGATTTCTAAATTGACTTGATTTCTGGAAATGGAAATGCCATGCTTTTATTATGGGAAGCTTTGTTAGATGCATTTATTATTAGAATGGTTCAAGTCCTGCTGTAAAGATCATGTTTTTCCCAGGACATTCACTGTGATTTTACTTCACTGCAGGCTGTATGACACAAAAAAAAAACAAAAAAAAAGAAAAAAAAAATTAACAAGAGAAGAGGCTCTTGATTCCTTATGCAAGTGTTAACAGGAGAAGAGGCTCTTGATTCCTTATGCAAGTGATGGATATGAAACTTGACTGAGGACTGAAAATATTCACCCTCTTAAAATAAGGAGGGGGGATAGTAGCTTTTGTTTACAGACCGACAGACAATGGACACTGGGTTTGTGACAGTTTGTACTGTGGTAAAGATAATAAATTGGAAACATTATTGTGCTTGGGAATGTTCCAATTTTAGCTGATGCTTGTTTCAGACGCGTTTCGGAGATCCTGTTCATTGAAAGCTGTTGTAGGCTACATTGCTTATGCTTCCTGCTCTGTATAAGTTATTATATTTTTTTGGATTAGCTCTTAATGTCTTAATGTCCTCCTTTTGTAAGATTTCATACACTTTATTTTTGTATAGTTTGAAGATCTAGCTGTTCAGACATGTCTGAAGTAAATGGTATAATTTTATAATGCATACTGTTATACTAACTCATAATTTTAGATAAAAAGATAGATATCAAGGTGAGACTCGACACGCTTCAGAGAAAAGCAGTTTTTATGTTCAGCTTTTACAGGGAGAGGCAAAATTACTGCAAGGTAATAAGGAAGCCTTCTTAGGGCAACAGTAGCTAATTGTTCAAAAACATCCTTTTCTTTTTCATTTTTAAACAGTTGGAGACAACAAATGTACTGCTTGAGCAACAGTGCCTTTTACTCAGTTTGTCTGAAAACGTTTGTACTGAGAAGAGGGTTTCTTTTGAGGTACATTCCAAAGAAATACTTCTTGCTCCAGTTTTACCCAGTGATGAGAAATGGTTCCAGCTCTTCCGTCGGGGTGTTGTGGTTGCCTCAGAAACAGGTACCTCTGCCAGGGACCTGTCATCAGGGGGCTGTATGAAAGAATTAACTCACTGACTGCCTAAATCCTTTTTTCTAGTGAGAAGCCTTCAAAACCTGTAGCTAATTAAAATCAAGTGATACACAATTGTTTTTTTTTTCCTCCTATCACTTTGTATTTAGGTTCCACTGCACTGATGTGTTAGTTCTGTCCTCAAGAAGTGGTGGAGATGTGAGCAGAAGCATTTGCTGTGGGGAGAGAAATGGTTAGAGGAGAAGGGTTAGACAATGGGATGGAGATCTTCCATGTACAACTACCTTAAAAGTCCTGGTACAGCCATTAATTCCTTAACAGCAGGAATCCAGAGTTTTACTGTCTAACAAAAAGATTGTTTGTATGTCATCTGTACAGAAAAGCGTAGGAGGAATCAACCATTCGATAAAGTTTGGAGAAGAGAAAAATTGGTGGAATAGAAAACAATGAGAATATGATATTTTTCCAATATTCTCAGTCATCAGATTGCAAAAAAAAAAGTCATCACAAGGTAAAAATGTTCTCTTTCAACAAAGATGGTACGCTCTGAACGTAGTAGACAAAAAAAAAGCAGCAATGCAAAAAGACTCGTGCCAGAGAAGGACCTCAGTGCTTTTGGAGTTGTAGTTAAAAAGGTAAAATGAATTAGAAATTGAAGCTTTTAATATTTTGCCCTTGTGCTTCCCAATATAAAGGAAAACAGCACACGGTGTCATCTGTTCAGAAAAGCGTAGGAGGAATCAACCAGTAAAGTTTGGAGAAGAGAAAAATTGGTGGAATAGAAAACAATGAGAATATGATATTTTTCCAATATTCTGAAAAAAAAAGTCCTCACAAGGTAAAAAATGCTCTCTTCAAACAAAAATGGTACACTCTGTACGTAGTAGACAAAAAAAAAGCAGCAATGCAAAAAGACTCGTGCCAGAGAAGGACTCAGTGCTTCAGAGCTGTAGTTAAAAGCCTGATGAAATACTTGAACATGCAGTCATCAGATTGCAAAAAAAAAAGTCATCACAAGGTAAAAATGTTCTCTTTCAACAAAGATGGTACGCTCTGAACGTAGTAGACAAAAAAAAAGCAGCAATGCAAAAAGACTCGTGCCAGAGAAGGACTCAGTGCTTCAGAGCTGTAGTTAAAAGCCTGATGAAATACTTGAACCTCAGTGCTTTTGGAGTTGTAGTTAAAAGCCTGATGAAATACTTGAACATGTACAAAGGGAAAAAAATATATCAATGTAGGGAACTTATTTTTGCCTCCCGAACAGCATGGGGAAGACTAGTACCAGAAAAACGTGCAATTATGATGTCTGCACTTGAGAAGGCTGTAGCAATAATTGAAATTAAAGTAAAATCTGGGTCTGGATGTAGTAGATCTTGCAGTGTGAGATTTGAGGAACTCTGGCTCTTATCGTTACCAAAGAAGATGAAGCTGCATTTTGATGCATGTAAAAAATGTTTGATATATTTACACGTGGGGGGAAAAATAAATGTGGTACCGAGGAGTGGGAGGACAGCACTTCTTAATCCTGACATCCAAGTCAGGCCAACTCAAATACTGAGAAGCCAAACCAGACAAATCCAGTTTTCTCTAGTAAGTGTAACTAAAAACTGAAGTAGAGGAGGTGTTGGACTCTTCATTGCCTGTTGATTTTAAATGTTAAGTATTTTTTTATTTAAATCCACAATTTGACTGTCTTCCGGCAAAAAATGTCACGGCGGTGTACAGCCAGATCTGATGATGTCATCATAGGGATTTTTGGTTTCAAATGGCAAAGCAAAAATGACTGCTCTCAATGCTCAGTTTATCACCAGCTGTCCTGCAACTTTGTAGCTGCTACTTAATTAAGATTATAGAACCGAAAGCTTCAGTTGAGGTGACCAGAAGTGGCGAGCATGCTATGTTGGAGTTGGGGTTTTTTTTAATTTATTATTTTAATAGACCACTTGTACATCTTGCCACCTGAATTTGTCCAGTAAGTGACTTGCATTGCTCCTGCTATATACTGTATATATAGGTATATACTGTAGAAACATCTCATGTGCTTTAAAAGGCCCTCCGTTTTTCCTCTAATCATCTAATGTCATCTCCTTTAACAGCTGAGGACTCCTGAAGCTCTGAGCTCAGAATAGTTATGATCAGAGTAATTTTTTTTGTTGAGCTTTTCTAGCTAAAATCTACAGTCTAGCTTAAATTCTCCAGTATTTTTCAGAAGACAAGGATCTTTGCTTTCTTCAATATTTTGTTAGTCCCTTGTCGGGACAGCATCCCCTTGGTGGAAACTGCCTGAAAGGCTTCTCCCTGAAGAGGTTACCATTGCTGTAAAAGGAAGAAGTGTCAAGTGTGGGGTTCTATAAATAGAAGAAGAAAAAAACCACCACCTCAGTTCTTCCAAAACTGAACAAACCCATACCTTCCTACAATTCTTACTAAAAATATATGACACTTCTTTCCTAATAGCGTAAAAATTTTAGGAAAGGCAGTTCTGGTTGCCACGGGGAATGTTTTTCACCAATTTACGGTAGAGTTTGAGATTAAAACAATTGCTGATTTATTTATTTTTTTTTCCCTGCTTGATGATGGAATTTCAAATTGCTCCTTGGCAGTTCCAGGCACACATCAGCTTTTCTCTCCCTGCTTCACTGGTACCTGGGGAGCAGTTTACCCTCCGCTTTCTGGTGGGGAATTTGCTGAAAGAGAAGATTCTCCATCCCATAGAGAAGGTAATAATGTTACAGTAAGAATCCAGTTCCTCATTTGGGAGCCTGGAAGGTGGTGAAGTAAAGGACACTCACCTTAAGTTTTCCTGTGATATTCATGGATGCCAGCTTGGCTTTGGCATTAACTTGTAGCTTATTGAAAGCCTAAAAAGGTAAAATGAATTAGAAATTGAAGCTTTTAATATTTTGCCCTTGTGCTTCCCAATATAAAGGAAAACAGCACACGCAGGAAAAGGTGATCTCTAATTAGCACTTCTCATACCACCAGTTTGTAGAACTTCAGGAGAGTTTCATTCCATTTTTCCAAGATACATCACTGCAGAGGGATTACTGTCTTAATTTTATAATGTATGCAAAGAAGCATTTATTTTTCATTTCCTTACAAACACAGGGAAAGAATATAAATAAACTGAGTGCTTAACTTGAAAAAAGTCTTTTTAAAAAAGTCAAAACTAGAATTATTGGTTCTTGGACCTCTTTTCTATTTGCTTATCACCTTCTACGAGGATGAGTGTGGGTTTCTGATCTGTTCCAGCTGCAGTGAATGAAGTGTCTGTGTCATGGTTTAAACTCTGCTGTCTCAGAGCTGCTCCAGGAGTTACAGTCCTGGATGTTTTATCTTCGTTGAGTAACAGTGATACCTTAGAACGTTGAGAATCCGCTGAGGCTGTTGGATTCTCAGTGCTGGTAAACTTTTCTACAAGGGCTTAAACACAGATGTTGGTAGAACCATTCCCCCCGGCAGCAGGGCAACGTTCAGGTGAAATTTCTTTGAGGCTTCACCAGTGTCATACATGTTTTCAACACAGTTTTCCTCTTCCAGCCCCTGAGAGATGGTGCTGACCCAAAACCCTGCTCAGTGCCTAAACAGAACGCACTGATTTGCACAAACTGTAACAACATTAACCTTTAAAAAGTCCCAATTTGCTCTTGCCTCTTGCATTACATCAGCAGGATGGCAGGACTTACCAGTCCACTTCAAAATGGAACTGGGTTCTGTTTGGGCTTTTTTTTTTTTTAGTCCTCTACAGCTTTGAACCCCAAGTTTTCCAAATGGTGTGTGTGTGTGTGTGTGTTCTGGGCGTTCAGTGCTTCTCTGGAATGGAAGGTTGGGAAGGTTGGTCTCTGCTTAGATGTTCAGGAAAGCAAATTTGGGCAGGGTCAGAAGAAATTCTCCTTGCTGGTTGCAGAGGATGCAGATCTCAGAGGTGTTTCATCTGCTCCTAAGTCAGAGGACTAAGGAATGCTTACGATTTACATTGCTGGAGAGGAGAGGTGCATTCAGTCTCAAAGCTTTCAGAGCAGTAACTTTATCCAAGGAAAACTTTTATTCTTTACCATGCAGGGCCTTACCTTTATATTTCTACTGCATTTTTGACCCAGCAGCACTGAATTTGGTAGTTGGAGCACTAACTTATGTGATTGCCAGACCTCAGAGCAGCTTCAAATAACAATTCCACTAATGTGTCTTAAAGTCAATTTTGGTTTAATGCGTGCTAAAAGACATCTGAATGATGACTTTCTCCTCTACATTCCTTTTATTTTAATTCAGCTCAATTCTTTGTGATCCCTCTACTATGACAAAAAAACCACAAACCCAGGTACTGATAGTTGACTCATGTTCCTGTTTAGAACACACTATTTTTTGTTCAGCTGAGAAATACTAATAGATAAGTGCTAGATATTTGCTTTTTAAAGTCTAGATCACGGTTGGATATTGTTGAATTAGGTACAGCATCCACGGGTGCAATTTGTATTCGAGTGGTAAAGTTATCCTTCTGAAATTCTCCTTAGTTTCTTTTTGATTTGTATCTTAGCTTGATGCTGCACAATTATTTTCAGACTCAAATTCGAGATTAAAACAATTGCTGATTTATTTATTTTTTTTTCCCTGCTTGATGATGGAATTTCAAATTGCTCCTTGGCAGTTCCAGGCACACATCAGCTTTTCTCTCCCTGCTTCACTGGTACCTGGGGAGCAGTTTACCCTCCGCTTTCTGGTGGGGAATTTGCTGAAAGAGAAGATTCTCCATCCCATAGAGAAGGTAATAATGTTACAGTAAGAATCCAGTTCCTCATTTGGGAGCCTGGAAGGTGGTGAAGTAAAGGACACTCACCTTAAGTTTTCCTGTGATATTCATGGATGCCAGCTTGGCTTTGGCATTAACTTGTAGCTTATTGAAAGCCTAAAAAGGTAAAATGAATTAGAAATTGAAGCTTTTAATATTTTGCCCTTGTGCTTCCCAATATAAAGGAAAACAGCACACGCAGGAAAAGGTGATCTCTAATTAGCACTTCTCATACCACCAGTTTGTAGAACTTCAGGAGAGTTTCATTCCATTTTTCCAAGATACATCACTGCAGAGGGATTACTGTCTTAATTTTATAATGTATGCAAAGAAGCATTTATTTTTCATTTCCTTACAAACACAGGGAAAGAATATAAATAAACTGAGTGCTTAACTTGAAAAAAGTCTTTTTAAAAAAGTCAAAACTAGAATTATTGGTTCTTGGACCTCTTTTCTATTTGCTTATCACCTTCTACGAGGATGCTTCAGGAGAGTTTCATTCCATTTCCAAGATACATGGCTGGAGAGGGATTACTGTCTTAATTTTATAATGTATGCAAAGAGGCGTTCATTTTTCAATTCCTTACAAACACAGGGAAAGAATATAAATAAACTGAGTGCTTAACTTGAAAAAAGTCTTTTTAAAAAAGCCAAAACTAGAATTATTGGTTCTTGGACCTCTTTTCTATTTGCTTATCATCTTCTACGAGGATGAGCGTGGGTTTCTGATCTGTTCCAGCTGCAGTGAATGAAGTGTCTGTGTCATGGTTTAAACTCTGCTGTCTCAGAGCTGCTCCAGGAGTTACAGTCCTGGATGTTTTATCTTCGTTGAGTAACAGTGATACCTTAGAACGTTGAGAATCCGCTGAGGCTGTTGGATTCTCAGTGCTGGTAAACTTTTCTACAAGGGCTTAAACACAGATGTTGGTAGAACCATTCCCCCCGGCAGCAGGGCAACGTTCAGGTGAAATTTCTTTGAGGCTTCACCAGTGTCATACATGTTTTCAACACAGTTTTCCTCTTCCAGCCCCTGAGAGATGGTGCTGACCCAAAACCCTGCTCAGTGCCTAAACAGAACGCACTGATTTGCACAAACTGTAACAACATTAACCTTTAAAAAGTCCCAATTTGCTCTTGCCTCTTGCATTACATCAGCAGGATGGCAGGACTTACCAGTCCACTTCAAAATGGAACTGGGTTCTGTTTGGGCTTTTTTTTTTTTTAGTCCTCTACAACTTGGAACCCCAAGTTTTCCAAATGGTGTGTGTGTGTGTGTGTGTTCTGGGCGTTCAGTGCTTCTCTGGAATGGAAGGTTGGGAAGGTTGGTCTCTGCTTAGATGTTCAGGAAAGCAAATTTGGGCAGGGTCAGAAGAAATTCTCCTTGCTGGTTGCAGAGGATGCAGATCTCAGAGGTGTTTCATCTGCTCCTAAGTCAGAGGACTAAGGAATGCTTACGATTTACATTTCTGGAGAGGAGAGGTGCTTTCAGTCTCAAAGCTTTCAGAGCAGTAATTTTATCCAAGGAAAACTTTTATTCTTTACCGTGCAGGGCCTTACCTTTATGTTCCTACTCCATTTTTGACCCAGCAGCACTGAATTTGGTAGTTGGAGCACTAACTTATGTGATTGCCAGACCTCAGAGCAGCTTCAAATAACAATTCCACTAATGTGTCTTAAAGTCAATTTTGGTTTAATGCGTGCTAAAAGACATCTGAATGATGACTTTCTCCTCTACATTCCTTTTATTTTAATTCAGCTCAATTCTTTGTGATCCCTCTACTATGACAAAAAAACCACAAACCCAGGTACTGATAGTTGACTCATGTTCCTGTTTAGAACACACTATTTTTTGTTCAGCTGAGAAATACTAATAGATAAGTGCTAGATATTTGCTTTTTAAAGTCTAGATCACGGTTGGATATTGTTGAATTAGGTACAGCATCCACGGGTGCAATTTGTATTCGAGTGGTAAAGTTATCCTTCTGAAATTCTCCTTAGTTTCTTTTTGATTTGTATCTTAGCTTGATGCTGCACAATTATTTTCAGACTCAAATTCATTTAAAATCAAGGTCGGTATGTCCAGCCCTACAAAAAGTCAGTCTTCAAGCATCAGCCATCAGTCCATCTCAGCAAAAAGAATTAAAATCCTGAATATTTGTACTAGTTTATTAGCCTGTTGGGTGGTGGAAAGGGTTCCTGGAAGTTTTTGGGGTGGAAGTCAGAGAAATTTTGGGAGTGAACGGGGTAACTCCAGTTCTTTACCAGCTTTTCAGATCCATCTCCCTCTTAAGACCGAGTCTCCCCAGGGGAAGGCAGATGTACTTACTGCTTGGAACTTTGTGGTTAATTATATTTGGCTATCTAATTCTAATAACTTGCATGTGTGCTGTGCTTGCTTGCTTTTCAATAGCTGACAAAAGCTGTAGGAGATCTTGGGGGTTTGTTTAAAAAAAAAAAATGCTGTTTTTAAAAGGAAAAGAAAAAAAAAGACTGGCAAGAGAAATCTGTCAGGGTGCGAACCCACTGGAAACAACAAAGATCCCAGTTTTTTTGTCTACAAGAATTGTTTAAATAGTTCTTAATGAAATGAATTGGGTAGCATGTGTGTTTTCACGTTGCTCTCCTCCAAGCAACAAAAACAATTAAAATACCGTACATTTCAGCAAGGCTGTTTGGGAGCTGCCTTGCCCTGTTTTTGTTTTTAATTTAAATAACGTTGAGTTGTAGTGAGCCTTCAGCATATTAATGCCTGACTTAAAAGATTAGCAGCCTTTGAATGGCTTGCCTTGTTTTGTTTCATTACGGTTTTATAAAAGTGTAGATATTTGCATAGAACCCCTTGTTGGGTGGAAGGATGTTCCAATGACACGGCAAGAAGAGGACCAAGACACCTAAATCCGTGCACAATTCAGACCTTAAGTTAAGATGCTTCCAGATCCTGCTCTTCCTCTGTTTGCTCTGGGCTTCTGTTTGTTTTCATTAGTTGAACTAAAATAAGAAACAAAGCCCTCAGACCGACTGGTTTCTGTCTCTCTAATACAAACACCCCCTGTATCTTGCTTTTAACCTCATCGACTGCATGTTGTTGGTGCTGTACACAAATGCAGCTGGAGTATTTCTTTGGTGTTGGACAGCATGATGCATTTCATTCTCCTTTCTGGTTTACCTCCCATTAGCTATATATCGCTTTACAACTGGAAAAAAAAAAACCTGAGCTTTTTGGGAATTGAGTCTGTTTTGCATATAAAAATATTTCTTTTTCCTTTTTTTTTTTTTTCTTTTTCCTGTGAGTCTTATGAGAAATGTCCTGCTTGGAGAGTCTCAGACAGTATTTTCCTGTGTTTATTCATGTTACTTTGCTTTATTTTATAAGTGGATATTGATTTCTGATGTGTTGTTACACTTAATGTTGAATAAATCTGATTTCCGTTTTGAAAAGTGAAACTGTGTTAGTGAAAATGTTATGTAACGTTAATTCATCTTAAAGTCCAGTTTCCTTACCCTGTCAAATTTAGGCTTTTAAAGTGATGGTTTGACCATTTCCACTGGGTGATGGCATGACTTGTGGAATTGTGTCACCTCCTCCTTGCCCTGGAGTGTGTGGACAGGGTAGAAACAGGACAGTTAATCTCCTCGAAGGTCCTTTGGTCATGGAGCTGCTCCTGGTTAAGCTAATTCTGGGCCAATTTAAAGCTCTCCCATATTCCCTTTTCAAGTGCCTTGTCTAAGTCTCTGCTCATGTAGCTGTACAGCAGAAAATATTTCCATATAGGGATACGCCAAGTCTCTGCTCGTGTAGCTGTACAGCAGAAAATATTTCCATATTCAAGGAGTTTAGCCTCTTCCCAGAATATAGAAACTTAGATTTTATTTATTTTTTTATTTTTAAAACTTGAGATCAGTTTTCTTTGTTCTGCTTATGATTCTGGCCAGTATTTCTTTGCTTCATGCTGTTATTAAAGGGATAGCACTGGGAAGGGTAAGGTGGAGACAGGTTTGGAATTCCATTCGCTTGAAAGAGCCTTTTTGAGTTTAAGTTGCTTCATATTTTGAAGATTTGGGATTTTGTGGGTTTTTTTTTAACTCCAAACAAGGCGAAAAGCCTTTCCAAGTGACTGCTGGAATGGTGCAGAGCCTTGTGATTTTGAGCATGAGGATTAGCTTGAGAGCCCGTGGCTCTCTACCAAGAACATGGAGAATGCCCTTGCTGGGGGTTAAATGTTCCTTAGGACTTGTAGCAACTCCGAGAAGGCAGAAGCACAGGCTGTGTATCAAAAATAGCTTTTTTTTAAAAAGTGGCTTCTCTTGCAAGCAAAAGTCCCACTTGTGCAGAGGTGTTTGCAGTGAGATAAATGAGTGACAATAATGGTGTGGGCCATGGGATCGATGTGAATTGTGTTTAGAAAACTCACAGTGTGAAACCAATGTTACTGTTACCTCGATAAAAACAGGATATTGGTAATTGAATCTGGATATAAATTATTTTCAGTTGTAGTTGTCCAGTGCAGCCCTGTTCAGAAGCAGGAATTTGGTGGCTGTGAGTTGGTCGCTCCTTTCCCTTGGGTTTGTCCTTAGTGGTTTTGGTTAAGACTCTTATTGATGGAAAAAGTGTATATATTTAAATTGACTCTGCATCTTCAGAGAGATAAACACCTTTCTGTTGGGGACCTGCTGTTTGTTTCTCCTGCAAATTTTGATTAAGCTATTACAGCATTGCTTATGAGAAAGCCCTTATTTTACCACAAGACTTGGCACCCAAGCAAGTGGAACAAAGAGCATTCTAATCCCAGGGGATATTACTGAGCTTTGGTTAATTAACAACTTCAGCGAGCTGGTGTTCGCTCACTGAAGTCAGATTCTTTTTTTTTTTTCTGAGATGAACTGCTTTTGGTTACTATTGAATTCAAGTCCAGTTTCCTTACCCTGTCAAATTTAGGCTTTTAAACTGATGGTTTGACCATTTCCATTGGGTGATGGCATGACTTGTGGAATTGTGTCACCTCCTCCTTGCCCTGGAGTGTGTGGACAGGGTAGAAACAGGACAGTTAATCTCCTCGAAGGTCCTTTGGTCATGGAGCTGCTCCTGGTTAAGCTAATTCTGGGCCAATTTAAAGCTCTCCCATATTCCCTTTTCAAGTGCCTTGTAGGGATACGCCAAGTCTCTGCTCGTGTAGCTGTACAGCAGAAAATATTTCCATATTCAAGGAGTTTTTCTCTATTCAAAGTAAAGTTTAGTGGAGTTTCTTGTCAACTTAATGTTGCAGGACTTGTCTGCTTCAGTCCCATTTCTCTTCTACTTCTGTACTTGGAATTACCCCCTTATCCCCGTTGTTTCCAAGAGGACAAGTGGTGAACTCGTGAATCTTAAAATATAAATATAGTGAAGTTCTGAAGGCCAGGGTTTGTCTGTGTTCCAAGAGGTCTTATCTTTCAGCTAGTGGCTGGTAGCACTCTGGAGGCAATTTCTGAACCTCGTGCTGGATTTCCATTTGTTCTGTGACATCGCTTCCATCTTAAAAACTACTCGTTCTCCAGTTTTTCTCATTGGTTTTTTTTACAGGGGAGGCTTAGCAATAGGAAAAGATGCCAGAAATTGCAAGTCACAATTAGAGCACGTGGGTGAAGGGATCTGAATAGGTGAGTGAGTGAAAAAAGGGGCTGGGGACAGGAGACAGAATATACCATTATTTGTTTGTTCTCTGAAATGCTGGAATCTGCAAGAATGTTTGGAAAGATGAGGTACATACAAGGGCAGTTCAAAACACAGACTTGGTAATTGCTGAAGCATCCCCTGCCCTTTACTCCTGATCTTGTGAAATACTCCCTGGTTTTAAGGTGTAGAGATAAAATCCTGAAGAGGATTGTGAATGAAGATACTGCTTTGGGGGGGGGGGAGAATATTCTATATTCTGCTCAACCTATAGAATGTGTTAATCTTTTTGTAGCAATTTTAGAGAAAATAGTTTTGAGAAAGCTAAATACAACTTCAGAATTAGCATTCTGTCTCCAGTGGTGATATACCACTGATGGTATCTGCCAGGAATATCTGCTCCAAGATAGATGGCCACCCTAAATCTCTGCAAGAAAAAACACCCAACCACCCAACCCTGTGGTGTTTAAAGTGTTTTCTTTTTTCATTATGTGGTTGCTTAATTCCAGCGTGTAACAGCCTGGGTTGACTGTAGTTTACGTTGCTGGAGATTTTAACTTATTTCTGCCATAAGAAATAAGAACATAAGAAAGAAACACTGAGTTTTGATGAAAGTTCATAAAAAAATGTATCGCCAGTGCCTAACAAGCAAAGGGCCTTCTGGGTGGGGGCTTCTTCTAATGATGTTCATGACACTTGAAAAGGTCCTTGCGTTCGTAGGTCTAGGCATTGCTGAGCTGTTCAGCCATAGGTGTGCTTTGACTGCATAGTTTCTGCCTTGATATGTACATCTACAGATTTGTAAACAGCAAAACCTCCAAATTTAATATGTAGAACTAAAAAAACCCACCCACAAGCCCAAAACCCTCAGTAGAGAAACTTCAAATAGGAAAGAATACAGCCTTTTAAGGCAAGTTTTCTGGTGTAAAATAGTGAAATGTAACAATTAGTTGTGTGTCAGTGGTCTTGATTTCTTTTGATAAGCTGCTCAACCCGTCACTCCCAGCATCTACCTCCACATGAAGCTGTGTTTTGCACTAAATCTGACTTCTTTGTGTTACGTGAGACAAAAAGAAAGAGTTTCTGCTGGTGCAGTTTATGCCCTTCATTGCAGCTCTGCAGCCTCCAGTGTCTCCATCAGGCCTGGGATACCTCTGCTGCTTTCCTCTTGTATCTCCTCATGTTACAGGCAAAACTAAGGGCTTTTTTTGCTAGTTCAAAGGTGGTTTTGGTTTGTTTTTTTTTTAATTGGAAGGTTGGCCACCCTTAATGGGCATGGCTAGGGATCGTGTGCCTGAGGCAACTGCTCGGTGTCATTGCTAATATTAGCCATGGACAAGTAGACTAGTTTCATTGAGGCTCTGCAGAAAGTGGGGAAAATTCTCCTTCACCAAATTATTGAGGCTTTTTCTATCTAAATTACACCAATATAAATTAAGAAAAAGCTTTGAAGGAGGTCTAGTTACTTGCAGGTTGTTTTCTTGAAAAGGAAAAATTAGTATTACTTTGTCCCTCAGCATCCCAAAGTAGTGGGAATAAAGGAAGACACAGTAGTTGCCCTTGCAAAGGGCCACAAAAGGGAGTGTTCACGACACAGCAGCCAAGAGTTCAGAAATTAAAAGGGCTAATACACTTGCATCGCCTGTGGAAACAGTGAAGGCACCTCCACATTAGATTTACCAGTATTTAACTTCATTAAAGATGGAATGTGTATAAACAAGTGTAGAGGAGTGGTTCAATGATCAGATTTGATAAATGTACGTTAGAAATATCAACTCCTTGATCCCTAGAATGCTCTGGATGTAGTTTAGAAGTCAGGAAAGAGACTCGGCAGCCTGAGCTAGAATTTGGTCTTGAGATGCTCATCAACTGAACATACTCAATATTAGGATTGGAATTGGGCGTGTAGAAAATACAGTGATAAAGACATTTAAACTGTGGCCAGTTTGGCAAGGTAATCAATAGCTGCTGTGATGCTAATTTTTCTTATAAGAGCTAACTTTGTTCTTTGTGAATCAATCATATTGAGAGATGTCATGTACTCGTAGAGCAAGCTAAAGAGAAAACCAAACTGGGCTCCTCCACGTGTCTGAAGAGACTCCTGCTCTGTTCAGGGCACTCATTGTTATGTTGAATGGGAATAATTTGAGGAATATCTGGAGATCCTGTAATTTGGGAGCAAAAAGCAGAAACTTCTGCTGGCATTTTCTCTAAACACAGCTAAAGAGCATATACTTTCCCTTCCTGACTCTGGAGTGTATAGCAGGGAGTACAGTTCTGCTGCTAATGCTCTTCCTGTTGTATCTGGAACTACTGAAATTCAGTGTGAGATTCCCAATAACACATACTCATTCATTCTTTTCTTTAGATTTGCTCCACACTGCTTACCTGCTGTACGCAGCCGTGGGTAAAAGGAGATGTATTTTGGGTCACATCACGATCATCTTCTCTCTTTGGCTTCTGCCAGATCTTTCCATATTCCCATGGAAGCAAACTGTTCTGGGATTTGTACAGGAAATAACTCAGTAATTCCCTGGTGCTAATTCACTGCAACTGCAGAGGCTATTTTGGATTTGTATCTACTGTAGTTAAGAATTCTCAAGTGTCCTATTTTCCAGGGGAGCTCAGACAAACCTATTATCAAAGAGCTGCGATTGATTTTTGTTGCACTACAACCAAACGTTCATTTTCTTCTTTTTTTTTGTTCCGGAGGGAGAAGGGGGCGTATGTTTTCCATCCCTTTTAAAAGATGCTCTTCATCTTCATCAGGCACCATGTGAGCTGGCATATGTTGAATTCTGAACATCAGCAGAGGAAGGGGGACTGTAATTCACACATTCTGATTGGACAGCTAGGTCACAAATATGCTAACATTCAACTTGGTGGTTATTATTGCTGCTCCTTTTTCATGGGGGAAAATTGCTGTGCACGTTAGAGGATGACTTCTCTCCAAAGAATTACAGAAACTAGGCAGGCGGCTCAATTTCTTAGATGTTTGTGGAGAAAAAAAAAAGCCTTTTATTTCTTACTCTATTCAGCTAGGGATCGTGTGTCTGAGGCAACTGCTCGCTGTCATTGCTAATATTAGCCATGGACAAGTAGACTAGTTTCATTGAGGCTCTGCAGAAAGTGGGGAAAATTCTCCTTCACCAAATTATTGAGGCTTTTTCTATCTAAATTACACCAATATAAATTAAGAAAAAGCTTTGAAGGAGTTCTAGTTACTTGCAGGTTGTTTTCTTGAAAAGGAAAAATTAGTATTACTTTGTCCCTCAGCATCCCAAAGTAGTGGGAATAAAGGAAGACACAGTAGTTGCCCTTGCAAAGGGCCACAAAAGGGAGTGTTCACGACACAGCAGCCAAGAGTTCAGAAATTAAAAGGGCTAATACACTTGCATTGCCTGTGGGAACAGTGAAGGCACCTCCACATTAGATTTACCAGTATTTAACTTCATTAAAGATGGAATGTGTATAAACAAGTGTAGAGGAGTGGTTCAATGATCAGATTTGATAAATGTACGTTAGAAATATCAACTCCTTGATCCCTAGAATGCTCTGGATGTAGTTTAGAAGTCAGGAAAGAGACTCGGCAGCCTGAGCTAGAATTTGGTCTTGAGATGCTCATCAACTTGAACATACTCAATGTCAGGATTGGAATTGGGTGTGTAGAAAATACAGTGAAAAAGACATTTAAACTGTGGCCAGTTTTGCAAGGTAATCAATAGCTGCTGTGATGCTAATTTTTCTTCTAAGAGCTAACTTTGTTCTTTGTGAATCAATCATATTGAGAGATGTCATGTACTCGTAGAGCAAGCTAAAGAGAAAACCAAACTGGGCTCCTCCACGTGTCTGAAGAGACTCCTGCTCTGTTCAGGGCACTCATTGTTATGTTGAATGGGAATAATTTGAGGAATATCTGGAGATCCTGTAATTTGGGAGCAAAAAGCAGAAACTTCTGCTGGCATTTTCTCTAAACACAGCTAAAGAGCATATACTTTCCCTTCCTGACTCCGGAGTGTATAGCAGGGAGTACAGTTCTGCTGCTAATGCTCTTCCTGTTGTATCTGGAACTACTGAAATTCAGTGTGAGATTCCCAATAACACATACTCATTCATTCTTTTCTTTAGATTTGCTCCACACTGCTTACCTGCTGTACGCAGCCGTGGGTAAAAGGAGATGTATTTTGGGTCACATCACGATCATCTTCTCTCTTTGGCTTCTGCCAGATCTTTCCATATTCCCATGGAAGCAAACTGTTCTGGGATTTGTACAGGAAATAACTCAGTAATTCCCTGGTGCTAATTCACTGCAACTGCAGAGGCTATTTTGGATTTGTATCTACTGTAGTTAAGAATTCTCAAGTGTCCTATTTTCCAGGGGAGCTCAGACAAACCTATTATCAAAGAGCTGCGATTGATTTTTGTTGCACTACAACCAAACGTTCATTTTCTTCTTTTTTTTTGTTCCGGAGGGAGAAGGGGGCGTATGTTTTCCATCCCTTTTAAAAGATGCTCTTCATCTTCATCAGGCGCCGTGTGAGCTGGCATATGTTGAATTCTGAACATCAGCAGAGGAAGGGGGACTGTAATTCACACATTGTGATTGGACAGCTAGGTCACAAATATGCTAACATTCAACTTGGTGGTTATTATTGCTGCTCCTTTTTCATGGGGGAAAATTGCTGTGCACGTTAGAGGATGACTTCTCTCCAAAGAATTACAGAAACTAGGCAGGCGGCTCAATTTCTTAGATGTTTGTGGAGAAAAAAAAAAGCCTTTTATTTCTTACTCTATTCCCTGGTTGGGAGAAGTCAAATATTCATTTGAACAGAAAGACTTGGAAATTAAACAAATAGTTCCCACACTTTAAATGCAGCCTGAACGCAGCTGAGACACCCGCTGGTTCCTCTATTTTATTTTTTTTTTTTCCTTGAGGGTCTTGCACTGGTGAAATCACTGTTTTAGTGCTGTGTTCATGATACATCATGTTCATAACTTACCCGCTGAAGAACTTGGGGAAATCCGTGTGTCCTGCCAGTGGATGCTTTTCCACACAAGAAAAGGGGATTGTAACAGCAAAGGATGCCTGATTTATCAATTCTCTACTGTAGGATGTAGTTGGAGCCATGAAGAATCTGCAAG
The DNA here is from genome assembly GCF_001431845.1 of Calidris pugnax. Classification (NCBI taxonomy): domain Eukaryota; kingdom Metazoa; phylum Chordata; class Aves; order Charadriiformes; family Scolopacidae; genus Calidris; species Calidris pugnax. The sequence continues at coordinate 103,651 of NW_015090891.1, forward strand.
GGAGAAAAGAATAGAAAAGGCAGGAATTCAAAGGTCGTATTGGTATTACTTTTCAGGAAAATACTGTTGGATTGTGAATCTATAACTGGAAGCCTCCTTTAAATTTTTAGATCTTACTGGTGAGGACACCAGAAAGATTTACCAACACCTTTGGTTTTTAAGTAGGTTTAAAATAGTATCCTGTAAATTTGAAACACTGAAATAGTGCTACATACACTTGCCAACTTGAAATTATAGTTCATACAAGTTACCTTGGGGGTTTCTTCCTAATTAAGTGTCTTCCAGTAAGATTATTACTAATGTTTCTATTACACTTGTGCCCCCATCTCTGGTAGTATGATACGGTCAGCTGGAGCTAGCAAATTCTTGCTAAGTCATGCTGGAAGTGCAACCAAAACCTTAATTATTGCATTTTCAGTGCTCTGCAGCTCTGGAGAATTGGATTGTAGAAATAGGTAGAAAATGGCTGGTTTGTGTGAGACTGCACTTTGTGTCTATAGCATAAGATTATATATTGCAAATCATTTACCTCTCTTTAGTGAATATTGTTGTGGCTGCCCCATCCCTGGAGGGGTTCAAGGCCAGGCTGGATGGGGCTTGGAGCAACCTGGTCTGGTGGGAGGTGTCCCTGCCCATGGCAGGGGGGTTGGAACTAGATGGTCTTTAAGGCCCCTTCCAACTCTAACCATTCTATGATTCTATGAAAATGTGCTAGTCTGGTGTTCTTTATTTCTGTTTTTTAGTGGTAAAACATAGCAATCATGCCTTGCTCACAACTGTGAAGGAGTTTGCTTCGTGAACCTTTCTTTCTGTGGCCTTTATCTTATCTGGCATGATGGCTGCTCTGCAAACACTCTACAACTACAGGTCTTTCAAAGCTGCTTTTAACCAACCAGGAGGACTTTGTTCTTTCCCATTTCAGCAGCCGGATGAAGCAGCCCCGGCGGAGCTTTCCCAGCACACTCCAAGCTCGTGCTCAATCACTTTGCCTGGGCTGCTACTGGTTGTGCTTTCTATGTTTTGAGAAAACCACCCAAACAACTTCCTTAAAAGAAACTTGACATTTTCTGCTTCAAACTCAACTTCAACTAACTGTATATACATACATATATATGTATAAGTATATATATATATGGCTACGGGTCCATATAAATTCCCACGAATACTTTAGAGCAATGAATCTTTCAAGTGAAAAATTCTGCTCTTTTGTGTATTTTCACTTTGAAGTGAAAGATTTCTGTTGTTTTCTGTCCCTTCAGAGGTGAGTATTAAAAAAGGGGTTTGGATTTTTGCTTTAATGAATACATACAGATAACACATTTATTTAAGTTTCAGACAGAAAGTTGAAATCTAATTCTTACTGTCACTTATTTGCTTTCTGACTTTCAATTAGACAGTTCAATTGTTCTGTAAAATAAAGGTAATAGTGGCTGCCTTCCTGCAAGGGGTTGAATGAATGTTAAGCTTCTCTTAATTGAAAGTACTATTCTGAATTCTAGATATTATTAGTAATTCCCCAGATTAAGGGATAAAACTCTTCTGAGAGCTAAGCATTTTCTCTTGCAAAGAAAAGTATTGATTTTCAAAGCTACATTAAACTCTGCTCTGTCTTTCAGGATACTCTAATCTATTCATTTTCAGGGGAGAAAAAGAAAAAAAAAAGTGAGTGGCAAGTAAAATGCAAAGCCAAGGAAAGAGAATAATATACAAAGCAGGTTTGACCTTCCTTCATCTTGAACAAGGAGTTTCACCAAGTGACATGGTGGAGGGAAGGAAGAGACAGGGATGTACTGAGAATATAAAGTGTGAGTGGTGTGGAACCATCACAGGCTGTGCTCTCTGTTCCACACCCGTGTTGCTAGTTAGTCTAAAAACCTCCCTAAATTAATGGAGGGCACATAAATAGGAGAGAGGGATGTTCAGGTTCATTGCTGTTCATGAGCTGAAGGCATTAACATACGTACTCTGCTAAAGCCTAGTCCCTGTTTCTGGAGCTTTTGTTTCCTTTCCTGAGAAAGAGTCTGGTGTCTTGACTTCACTGGAACTCAACGTGCTCAGTAGGACCACCATGTACTTCAAAAGTATCCTGAGATCTTATTCTGGGTGAGGTGACTAATGGCTTAAGGTGCTGGTGGGTTGCAGTTAGTGTATGTTTCCTGGCAATCTCTAGATCTCTTTCCATATGTTGATTTTGAAACAAATGAAAAACAAAGGTCCCTTTTAAAAATTTATTCTTACCTCTCAGAACCTGAATCACAGAACTTGTAGGATCAGAAGGAAATCACTGGAGACTGTCTAATCTAACACCCCTACTGAAGGCAGGGTCCCATACAGCAGGTTGCTCGGGACTGTGTTGAGTTTGGTTTTGAGTATCTCCACAGCTGGAGACCCCACAGTGTCTCTCTGGGCAACCTGTACCAGTGTGTGATCTGCCTCAGCGTAAAAATAGTATTTTCTTTGAGTGGAAATTTCTACTTGAATTTATGGCCGTTACTTTGTGTCTTTCACTGTGCACCGCTGTGAAGAGCCTGGCTCAGTGTTGCTCGCTGTAGGTATTGATGCATATTGATAAGGTCCCCCTGAGCCTTCTCTTCTCCAGCTAAAGCAATCTCAACCCTGAGCCACTCTTCAGATGTTCCTGTGCTGCAGTTGTCCTCATAGCCCTGTGCTGGAGCTGCTCCAGTTTGTCCATCTCTCTCTTGGACTTGGTGGTGTGGGACTGGTCACAGCACTTGTGGTGTGTATCGATGGTTGGAAGCATCATCTCCCTCTACCTGCTGGTAAGGCTCTTTCTAGTGCACCCTGGAGGCTGTTGGTCTTTGTTTCAAGGGAACACTGCTGACTCACAGTCAGCTTCCTGGATTCCTTGGCCTTTCTCTGCAGAGCTGGGATCCCTCCAGCTGCTCCCCAGCCTGTGCTGGTGCACGGGGTTATTTCTCCCCAAATACAGGACTTGAAATTTCCCTTTCCTGAACTTCATGAGGTTCCTGTTGCCTCATTTCTCCAGGCTGTTGAGGTCCCTTGGAGTGGCAGCACACCCATCTGGTGTATCAGCCACTCCTCCGGATTCCTTGGCCTTTCTCTGCAGAGCTGCTTTCCCTCCAGCTGCTCCCCAGCCTGTGCTGGTGCACGGGGTTATTTCTCCCCAAATACAGGACTTGAAATTTCCCTTTCCTGAACTTCATGAGGTTCCTGTTGCCTCATTTCTCCAGGCTGTTGAGGTCCCTTGGAGTGGCAGCACACCCATCTGGTGTATCAGCCACTCCTCCCCATCGTCTATCATCTGCAGACTTGCTGTTGGTGTGCTCTGTCCCATCTTCTAGCTCATTAATGAAGAGGTTAGACAGTACTGGTCCCAGTAGAAACCTCAGGGCTACAACATCAGCAACTGGCCTCAGGCTTTGGGCTGATGGTCACAACAACTGCTCTGAGCCTGGCAGTTCAGCCAGTTTTCAGCCTACTTTACGTAGCCTGCATTTTGTCTGTTCATCTATAAGAAAGTTACGGGAGACTGTCAAAAGCCTTGCTGAAGTCAAGATGAACTGTATCCACTGCTCTCTCCTCACTCCCTGAACTCATCACTTCATTGTGGAAGGTAATTAGGCTGTTCAGGTGCGATTCCTGCTCTGTAAATTCATCCTGACTCATCACCTCCCTGTCCTTCGTGTGCTTGGGAATGGCTTCCAGGATTATTTGCTCCATCACCTTGCCTGGGTTTGAGGTGAGGTCAATTGGCCTGTAGTTCCACAGATCATCCTCCTTGCCCTTTGAAAGGTGTGACACTTGCTGTCTTCCAGCCCTCGGGAACTTTCCTCAATCACCACGACCTTTCAAAAAGAATTGATAGTGGCCTCACGGTGACATTGCCCACTTCTCTCAGCACTCCTGTCTCTGTCCCTTTTCTACTGACAGTAAGTTTTCCATGCCCTAGACTTAGCTGCTCATTCCGGGGACCTGAGATTCCTCAAAGGCAGATCTTGCTGGTAAGGACTGAAGCACAACAGGCATCGAGTACCTCAGCTGTATCCACGCTGGCTGTCACCATGTGCTGTGTGTCCCATTCACAGGCCCATGTTGGAAGTTCTTGGAACCTCCTTTCATGGAAGTTCTTCCTTAAGTTGCTAATACACCTGTAGAAGCCTTTCTTGTTGTGGCTTTCTTATGACAGGCTGAGAGAGTTGGGGCTGTTCAGCCTGGAGAAGAGAAGGCTCCAGGGAGACCTTAGAGCCCCTTCCAGTCCCTCAAGGGACTACAGGAGGGATGGGGAGGGACTCTTGATCAGGGAGTGGGGTCATAGGATGAGGGGTAACGGTTTTAAACTGAAAGAGGGGAGATTTAGATGAGATCTTAGGAAGAAATTCTTTGCTGTGAGGGTGGTGAGACGCTGGAACAGGTTGCCCAGAGAAGCTGTGGCTGCCCCATCCCTGGAGGGGTTCAAGGCCAGGCTGGATGGGGCTTGGAGCAACCTGGTCTGGTGGGAGGTGTCCCTGCCCAGGGCAGGGGGTTGGAACTCCATGATCTTTAAGGTCCCTTCCAACCCAAACCATTCTATAATTCTGACCCATAAGCTGTCAGCAGCTCATCACCCATCCCCAGGCAGAGCTCCACGCATCCCTGCAGTGCTCTTGCATCAAGTGACAAGAAAAGAAAGAATGGTCAGAAGAAGCGAGTACTTTTTTTAAAGCATCTCTGCTTCCCAAACCATGTAAAAATGCAATGCTCTGTTCTGAGAAATCCTTGACTTTGCTTCCTTTGTCCTGGGATGGATGTAAGTTGATGTGATCTGAAATGGAACCAGAGTCATTGTGCTTTCAAGGGCTTGCCTCCCTGTACTGTGTGCTTCAGCGCCATTCTTTCCTGCATCCCTTGGGTGTGATAATGGCATTCTGTGAATCATAACAGCAGTGCAGAGCTTAATTAATGTTTGCAAAACACTTGGATCCTCAGATGAAGTGTGCTATGTGCATCCGGTGCAACACATTATTGCCAATACGCACAGGCTATTTTTAATTCCAGCAACAACTCATTCTTGGTGCTTTTCCTGTCACAAACCCAACCAAGTGAGGGAATGGCCATCGCGGGTCCTGCCAAGGTCCAGCTATCTCGCTGTCTGGTCTCCTGGAGTAGCAGGTGTTTAAGGAAGGGAACTGTGAAAAAGACAGATGTTTTCTCTGGCAAACCCTCCTGGCTTCTAGCAACAGATATTTTAAAGACTTTGTATTCCAGAGGTTAAACCCAAACCTGCCTCTGAAGGGAATTCCTGTCTGTGCCTTTTTGACCAGTGCTTGGTGAGCGGGGGGATTAACATTGCACACAGGTCCCTTGGAGTGGCAGCACACCCATCTGGTGTATCAGCCACTCCTCCCCATCGTCTGTCATCTGCAGACTTGCTGTTGGTGTGCTCTGTCCCATCTTCTAGCTCATTAATGAAGAGGTTAGACAGTACTGGTCCCAGTAGAAACCTCAGGGCTACAACATCAGCAACTGGCCTCAGGCTTTGGGCTGATGGTCACAACAACTGCTCTGAGCCTGGCAGTTCAGCCAGTTTTCAGCCTACTTTACGTAGCCTGCATTTTGTCCGTTCATCTATAAGAAAGTTATGGGAGACTGTCAAAAGCCTTGCTGAAGTCAAGATGAACTGTATCCACTGCTCTCTCCTCACTCCCTGAACTCATCACTTCATTGTGGAAGGTAATTAGGCTGTTCAGGTGCGATTCCTGCTCTGTAAATTCATCCTGACTCATCACCTCCCTGTCCTTCGTGTGCTTGGGAATGGCTTCCAGGATTATTTGCTCCATCACCTTGCCTGGGTTTGAGGTGAGGTCAATTGGCCTGTAGTTCCGCAGATCATCCTCCTTGCCCTTTGAAAGGTGTGACACTTGCTGTCTTCCAGCCCTTGGGAACTTTCCTCAATCACCACGACCTTTCAAAAAGAATTGATAGTGGCCTCACAGTGACATTGCCCAGTTCTCTCAGCACTCCTGTATGTGTCCCTTTTCTACTGACACTAAGTTTTCTATGCTCTAGACTCGGCTGCTCATTCCAGGGACCTGAGATTCCTCAAAGGCAGATCTTGCTGGTAAGGACTGAAGCACAACAGGCATCGAGTACCTCAGCTGTATCCACGCTGGCTGTCACCATGTGCTGTGTGTCCCATTCACAGGCCCATGTTGGAAGTTCTTGGAACCTCCTTTCATGGAAGTTCTTCCTTAAGTTGCTAATACACCTGTAGAAGCCTTTCTTGTTGTGGCTTTCTTATGACAGGCTGAGAGAGTTGGGGCTGTTCAGCCTGGAGAAGAGAAGGCTCCAGGGAGACCTTAGAGCCCCTTCCAGTCCCTCAAGGGACTACAGGAGGGATGGGGAGGGACTCTTGATCAGGGAGTGGGGTCATAGGATGAGGGGTAACGGTTTTAAACTGAAAGAGGGGAGATTTAGATGAGATCTTAGGAAGAAATTCTTTGCTGTGAGGGTGGTGAGACGCTGGAACAGGTTGCCCAGAGAAGCTGTGGCTGCCCCATCCCTGGAGGGGTTCAAGGCCAGGCTGGATGGGGCTTGGAGCAACCTGGTCTGGTGGGAGGTGTCCCTGCCCAGGGCAGGGGGTTGGAACTCCATGATCTTTAAGGTCCCTTCCAACCCAAACCATTCTATAATTCTGACCCATAAGCTGTCAGCAGCTCATCACCCATCCCCAGGCAGAGCTCCACGCATCCCTGCAGTGCTCTTGCATCAAGTGACAAGAAAAGAAAGAATGGTCAGAAGAAGCGAGTACTTTTTTTAAAGCATCTCTGCTTCCCAAACCATGTAAAAATGCAATGCTCTGTTCTGAGAAATCCTTGACTTTGCTTCCTTTGTCCTGGGATGGATGTAAGTTGATGTGATCTGAAATGGAACCAGAGTCATTGTGCTTTCAAGGGCTTGCCTCCCTGTACTGTGTGCTTCAGCGCCATTCTTTCCTGCATCCCTTGGGTGTGATAATGGCATTCTGTGAATCATAACAGCAGTGCAGAGCTTAATTAATGTTTGCAAAACACTTGGATCCTCAGATGAAGTGTGCTATGTGCATCCGGTGCAACACATTATTGCCAATACGCACAGGCTATTTTTAATTCCAGCAACAACTCATTCTTGGTGCTTTTCCTGTCACAAACCCAACCAAGTGAGGGAATGGCCATCGCGGGTCCTGCCAAGGTCCAGCTATCTCGCTGTCTGGTCTCCTGGAGTAGCAGGTGTTTAAGGAAGGGAACTGTGAAAAAGACAGATGTTTTCTCTGGCAAACCCTCCTGGCTTCTAGCAACAGATATTTTAAAGACTTTGTATTCCAGAGGTTAAACCCAAACCTGCCTCTGAAGGGAATTCCTGTCTGTGCCTTTTTGACCAGTGCTTGGTGAGCGGGGGGATTAACCTTGCACACCCTCCATAGGGGGCTCTTCTCTGTCCGAGAGACAGAACCTAGAGGAAGAAAATTGTATTTTTAGCCTCTTTAGTTGGAAGTAAATCTCCATTTACCACCATGACAAATATATTTCAGTCACTAGATGAAAAATTATGTGCTATTTGGTACTTTGACATAACTGCTCATGGAGGAGCTCGGCGTACGTCCTTTCAGCCCTCGGAATAGGATGATTTATTGCTTTAAATTTATCTGACTCTTTAAAACCACAGATTCATATCCAAGCAGGCATCAGTTCTTCACCCTTGTGAGCTGGAGAAGTGGAGGTAGATGCCTTAATTTATATTAATAAGATGCTAAAATCCTAGCTTTTATATAAATTAAGCTAAGGATCATCAGTTCTTTGTAAGGGATTGTTCTGCCTTGCCATTACCTCACTTTCCCCCTCCCAGCTAATGGACAGTGTTTTACATATCAACTGGCAGCAGTTTTTTGGCTTCAGAAATAGAAATATTTGAAAATGGGAGATCTAGATATATATGAACTGGAACCATTTTTCTGTTAAATTGGGTTACAATTTCCTTATTTGCCCAAATAGACCAATTCCTAATTTAAAACCTTGTTAAGAGAATTCTATCCTATTTATATGGGCAAATGGAGAACTGCTTTGTGAAGTTTTGGAAATATTTGGAGATGTGTGTAACGAAAGGGCCAATAAAAATGTAAATGATCCCAACTGTATTTATCATATATTTCACCTAGTTCTCTGGCACTGCTGCTGATTTTGATAGCAAGCAGCGTACTAAATATTTTGTAGCACGATTTAAAAAACACGAATAAACCTACAAGATTTGCATTTAATATATCTGCTGTGCAAGGTATGTCTCCCAATTCAAATTAGTCAAGCAGATAGTGCGGATTCACCAAAATCTTTTTTTATCTCAGGCCTGGATTTTACTCTAGGTGGCAGAATTGCTCTATCTACAGCCCAGGAAGAACAGATACAGAAACAAAAAAAATGGTTAATGATGTACACCTCCCCAGCGTGAACAATTCTTGTTTCCTAAATCAGCTGCCTTATTTTTCCAATAGTGTCAAATTTATCAGTAAGCAGGTAGGATTTATAAGCTGTGGGGTTTTTTTAAGAGGGGGGGTGACAAAAAAAAAAGCTTTTGTTCACAAAAACTGCCTGACTCAATTAGAAGCTGCAGAATATTTTTGTAAAGTATAACTGCTGTGAAACTCTGATATTTGGAGCAACTTTTTGGGTATGTGTATGAACTGCCACGTAGGTACAGTTCCCTAGGAGGGGCTGGGGGAAGGGTTAATCTTCCCAACAGCGTTGTGTCGAGTCCTCTGTGTATGGAGGAATTAAATACTAACACAAAATGCATGTTAAACAGGGAGCTGGGGCACTTCAGGCACATTTGTAGGGAAACAGCTCTTTTAAGCTAAAAAACATTTGCTGAGCATCTGTGGGTTCTCCCTGTCAGGTGCATTGTAAGAACCTGGAAGGACTGAGCTGGTCTGATGGTTACCTGGTTATCCAGATCAGTGCTCCCACAAAAGCTCCGCGCTAGATCCCCTAATTCAAATAATTTTGGTTTGGACCACTGGCTGTAATTTCTTTGTTACTCAATCTAATAAACTTTAAGGATAATCTCTTGTGTTGTCCTGACAGTGCTTCTGAATTTTAGCTTACAGGAAAAACAAAGCTTCAAGAGAAGTAAATTAAGACTTTTCAGGAGATCAGACACTTGAAATCTAGGAACTCTTTCTGGAGCTGTGGAGGTGAGTAGAGAATTCCAAAGATGTCATGTTTTCCCTCTTTCTCCAACTTTAATGATGCTAGTTCTTCTGTTTGGTATGGAAAAGAGACATGGGGTCTCTGCCCACTTCTGATCAGCCTGGAGAAGAGAAGACTCCAGGGAGCCCTTAGAGCCCCTTCCAGTACCTAAAGGGGCTACAGGAGGGATGGGGAGGGTCCTCTTGATAAGGGAGTGGAGCCATAGGACGAGGGGGAATGGTTTTAAACTGAAAGAGGGGAGATTTAGATGAGATCTCAGGAAGAAATTCTTTCCTGTGAGGGTGGTGAGACACTGGAACAGGTTGTCCAGAGCATCTGTGGCTGCCCCATCCCTGGAGGGGTTCAAGGCCAGGCTGGATGGGGCTTGGAGCAACCTGGTCTGGTGGGAGGTGTCCCTGCCCATGGCAGGGGGGCTGGGACTCCATGATCTTTAAGGTCCCTTCCAACTCTAACCATTCCATGATTCTATGTATTTTCATTGCCCACATTGTTACACTCCCCGGGCATCCTTGTGCTGTTGCTATTCCCAAATGAAAAGTATTTAGGAAAGAATCCTCTCCCTGTGCTTACCATCTGGTGTAAATTTTGTAGCAGAGTTGCTGTTGTAGAAGTTCTAAGCACTACTGCATGGTGCTGCTCCAGAGGCTGATGTTGCTGCTTTCTGCAAGGTGAGGAGAGTTAGCTGGGCACATAATTGTAACTGTTGGAAGATGAGAGAAAGAAACAATAAGCTTTCTTTCAAAATTATGCTACATTGGACCAAAACTAATTCTACATTTCTAGTGGTTTAAAAAGAGAGTGAAGCAGCTATAGCATTGGCTTGCAAACCTCTCCTCAAAGTTTCCTTCTTCCTTTCGAAAGTAGAATTGTTGACTAAATGCTTGCCTTTGGTTTGTGGAGTAGCTACATTTTTATTTTTTTTTTCTCCTCTAAGGTTGGCTTACTGCAGTAGAATCTGCCTTGTATTTTGAGTTGAAAGTACCCTTTACTCACACTGGGTATAACTTTCCTCCCCGAAGGATTCTTTGAAATAAAACGGAGCCACTTTGTAAAATGCAGGGAGTATAAATTCTCTACATGAGTATGAATACGGTCCTTGTCTGAGCACGCCAGGAGCAAAAATAGGTGGAAGACTCCCATGGCAATTTATCCAGGGATACTTTTGAAGTGCATTTTTTTGGTTTTTTGGGGTTTTGTTTTTTTTTTTTTTTACTTGATTTCACTTACCCTCACAAACTTCTGACTGAAGTTAAGTGGGAGTACGTAGGGGTATGTGATGCTAACTGATAAAGTGTGTGGGGGAACCCAGGAACACTTATTTCTGCAAGACTATGTGGTCAAGGACCTCGCCAAATGTGATGAGAAGGAGAAGGGGGAAAGCACTAACAAAAATAGAGGGACACAGACCTGACAGAGAAACAGAACTTGCTGGGCTCTCAGCAAACTGCAGGCAAACTGGGATGATGTAACCCCTAAGGATGCAAAAGTGGGGGTCTGGGATGTTGCAGGGGGTTGGTAGAACCGCACAAACTGATGGGGGGAACGTGCAGGGGAAAGGGGGGTTGGGGAGGGCTAAAGTGGTGAGGGTAAAAGTTTCAGGAAAAAACAAATATTTGAATTTATGTAAAAAACTGCCAGTCAACTTGGCTCAAAGACTCTTAAATATTTTTTTTAACAGGAATGGAAGAATACTTTGCCTTTTTTTGAGCTTCAGCTTTATTTATGTGTAAATCCTCCAAGCCTACAAGTTTAGCATTTCTATAGACTATAAAAGCAGCTTTTTATTGACTAAAACTAGTATGAATTTGTACTCTTGCCGCTTCTTGAAAAAAAAATATAAATCAACCCGATTACTGACTAAAATTGAAGACTGCCTCGAATTGCTCAATTTGTTTGTTAGGGATCTGCTGTGTTTACTTTACACTACTATAATCAGTGATGTATGTAGGTTTGTAGGAATATTTTGTGCTCTGCATGCGAACTGGTGCAACTGCAACGCCCCCATTTATCATTAGGGAGTCCTGAAGGTCTGCAGCACGAGCGCCGCTACGCCCTGCTTGATATGACAAGACTGGTGCTTCTGTAGATTACTCACAGCCCCTCGTTCGATGGGAAAGGTTGGACCAAACCCAATTCTGCTTAACGCCACCATATTTCTTAATTTGCAGTTTCTTAATTTTAAACAAAAACACTTTCCCCTTGCTCGCAGGGCAATCGAACTAACCCTCTGCAGCTCGTCACCGCAGTTCTGGTGCTGTTCTATTTTGGGAGGAGAGGTTTATGTTATCACTTCTCTATAAAACTATTCGGAGGTCACCTTTTGCGACATCGTTTTTCTTCTGGCTCGCTCTAGTCACCGCCAGGAGATTCTGTTCTCTGTGAAGTGGGAAGCTCTATGCTAATATTGTTTAATGTGTTTTCCGCAGGGGTTTGCTATCAAGTAACGTGAAGTGCTGCTCGGGAGGTGAGGGTTCCTACCCTCTGTAGCTGCTCTTTGTAGCAGAAGAATGTCATACTTTTACATCTTTTTAATGTTAATGCAGCTATCTTGCAAAAAAGGGGTTTGACTTTGCATTTTATCCAGGAGAAAAGCACAAGCGAAACCTTTACACCCACCACTTTACCAACTATTGCACGTCATTTTATTTATGAGCTGCAAACACTATGGGTATCTATTCCGCCCCTTATTAACATGGCATTAAGAAAAAGGGGCTTTGCTTCTCTCCGGGGTGTCAGCGTGTGAGTGTTGACCTTCCTCTGTATCAGCGTTCCCCTCCTTTTCCTTTAGCAATATCCTGCCAGAGTTTTTGCGCTCGGATGCAGTGGCTGGAATGATTTGCTTTGCCTCTTCAAACCCATGTGCTTATTTCTGCCCACTCTGGGGGGACCCACCTTGATGCCATCCAGCCCCTTGGGAGAAGCCCAGCCAGGGCTGTTTCCAGAACCTCAACCCAGCTGCCTGGTGGGGCTGCTGTAGTTTCACTGAGAAAACCTGCAGATACCTTACTCAAAAAGATTTGCTCAAATATTTTGCCTTTTAATCAAAAGAGAGAAGTCAGTTTTCAGAATTTTTATTTTTTTTTAATCCTCAATTTGAGGCTTTTCTTCCTGGAAAACGTATTTTAACAGAAGCACAGGCCGTTTTAGGGGATGGTTGCAACATCGTATCTGGTATGATCCGCAGAGGAAAGAGAGGTGTGAGGAATCTGTGATTGCATAATAATACTTTAGGACATGCAATATAAAAATTTGTGATGATTTTAGACCTACAAAGAGCCTTTGGAGGAAGTTCTATTTCCAGCTGACAGGCAGAAAAAATAATGCAAAGTTGAGTAGTTTTCAAAATATTATCTGAGGAAAGACATATAGTCTGTGCTGCATCTCCAACCCAGTAAATGCTGAACCTGCATTATTGGGGGTTACTCAGAGAGAATTAAGATAAATATTTCGGAATTAAAAGGCGTTTCAATGGAGTTCGTGTGCTGGAACACGGCTTAGTTATTAATCATTACATTTAATCATTGTTGGCTTACCTAAAATGTGTCCTTAGCTGAAGTTACCTTAGAGCTTTGCCCTTAAAATGTGCTGTTTATGGGACATTAACTCTCCTTACACCAGTTTCGAAGGAGGAGAAGGTCTGGTCTTCCTCCTGCAGCCGCTGGCAATCTGACAAGTCTTTTCTTCATGTAAGGCACTCCTGAGGATCAGACAGTTGTTCTGCTGTCCTTCTCCTATCTCCATTCAATGGAGATACTGCCTTAGACCCTAAATGTCAGATTTGCCTGTGTATTTTTGGCCTGAAGTGTTTTCCTCTGGGAGAAAAGAGAGCAGATGTCTCTGTCTTTATTTGCATTTTAGGGATATTTTTGTGAGAATAGGATTTGTTTCATATTACAGGGGGACAGTTTATCCATTTACAACTCTTCCAAGGAAGGCAAAGCTGAGGAAAACTATATTCCAGGTGTAAATAATGAACAGGGCCATAGTGTATAGCTGGTATATTCTTATCCTCATAAGGAGAAGAGGAGTCAAGGGATTTGCTTTCAAAGTGCCAACTGTGATTCCTTGGTTGATGTAAGAGATGGTTTAACTTCAGCCTAGACCCAGTAAGGTCTCAGGTTTTTGGGTGAGGAGGATGACCTCACAGCGAATAAAGAGTCAACCTTCTACTTCAAAATCCATGCAGGTGCATCATTCCTCGGCTTTTGAGGAATGATCAATACTGGAACATCATCAATGACTGAAAATGGCAAAGTCAAGGTTGGAAAGGTGGCACACATTGACATGTTTGAAGGATTATTGTGTCAAAAGGGGACTGGAGATCCTTAAGCAGACTGGATCCATTTGCAGACTGGAGTTATGGAATTTTCTTTCTTATTTTATTTTTTATTTAAAAAAAAAAAGGCAGTTAAAGTGAAGATGCTACCTGAGAGCTAAACAGTTTTAAAATTTTACTTCTCACAACAGATTTTTCTGACTGAGGGAGGCATTTGTGCTCACAGTCTTACTTAAAAGAGTTGTAATGCTGGGTGTTTAAAATCCAATTCAAGGTGAAAACTACTTCTCTTGATTTGCTTGAAAATGAACTTCTGGAGTGGAGGGAGAATGGGGAGAAACAGAAAATTATATGGAAAAAAAAAGACTATTCCATCTTAAATCATGCTTAGCCACATAAAACTCTATCAAAGCAGATTCTCCAGCTTCAGGGAGTAATTTGTGGGGGTTTTTTTTCTGCACACAGCACAAGAATGGGATTCTTAAAGTTTGTTCAATATGCTAAAACTCTCTCCATTACATGTTCAAATAGGTTTTTAAGCTTCTCTTGGTGTAGCTCAATACCAATTTGCCTGTATTTCAGAAGATTTTTGGCATTTATAACGTCTGCTGAGTAAAGCACATGAATACCTGATGTTTTCTGTGAAAAAGCAATGCTATTCAAGAATCATAGAATACCAGGTTGGAAGGGACCTCAAGGACCATCTGGTCCCACCTTTCTCTGCTAAAGCACGGCCTAGACAAGATGGCTTTTTGATTCTTCAAAGTGCCCAATCAACGTGAAAGAAAAAAACCCCAAACACTTCAAGATTTGATTATAAAAATAATTTCAATGTCCTTCATCTGCACAGATTCTTAAAATGTGATATTTATTCATAGTAATCAGAGTGGAAGGATTTTAGACAGCAAGGTTGTCTTATCATCACTAATATTTAGGATGGTTGAACTTGTCTCAGGTTCCTCCATTTCTGGCCAGGAGGCTCTGCCTGCACCTCTGCAGACTTGCTATTTTGTTAATTTTTCTTTTGTAGGCTCCAGGGTTTTTCTCCTTTTTATGATCTTCCTCCTCTACAATGATAGCTGGAATGGGGAAGGTAAAAGTGGGGCTGATTGCCCCAAAAGTAGCCTCCCTGGCACAGTTTGTTCTGGATTCTATGGGTCTGGTGAGGGGTCTAGAGAACAAGTCCTGTGAGGAGAGGCTGAGGGAACTGGGCATGTTGAGTTTGGAGAAGAGGAGGCTGAAGGGAGACCTCATTGCCCTCTACAACTGCCTGAAAAGAGGGTGTAGAGAGGTGGGAGTTGGCCTCTTCTCCCAAGGGAATAATGACAGGAGCAGAAGAAATGGCCTGAAGTTGGGGCAGGGGAGGTTCAGATTAGATATTAGGAAGAATGGCTTTCCTGAGAGGGTGGTGAGGCACTGGAACAGCCTGCCCAGGGAGGTGGTGGAGTCACCATCCCTGGAGGTATTTAAGAAATGTGTAGACATGGCATTTCAGGGCATGCTCTAGTGCCCGAGATTGTTGGGTTTTGTCTCTCTGTGGGTGGGGGTGTGTGTGTGTGTTGGTTTGTGTTATGTTGTGGGTTTTTTTTTTTTTTTGGTTGGACTTGATGATCTCAAAGGTCCCTTCCACCCATGAAGATTCTGTGGCCGTGTGTCTCAAATGAACCTCCTGAAGCAGCACACGTGGTTGGTCACACACCACGGAGGGGATAACTTACACCCACAGTGAGGTGAGTGTCTTTGGAGAGACTATACAGGTCATGTAGACAGAAAAGAGAATACATTGGTTACCTAATGCAGCTACCGTGTTTGTAGCTTGGTAATGTATTTCCTATGTCACACAGAACTTTTTCAGAACCTTTTTTCCTCCCTTTTTCAAGGGTGAGATCCTATTCCTTCTGAAATTCTGTAAGGGGGCGGTTTAGGCATCACCTTCACTCCTTGGCGTGCGTATGTCTGTGTACGAGAACATACTAACATACCTTTTTATAACTGCCCGCAGCAGCACCAGGCCCTCAGCCGGTGGCGCCCGTCCCTGAGGTGAGCCCGGGGAGAGCCCCGGATGTGGCCGCACAGAGGGGTTTCCCAGCCCCAGCGGGAACCCGGAAGTCCGCGACAACCAATCAGGCGCGGAAGGGAGGCAAGGCCAGGAGCCGCGCGGGGATTTAAACGCGGCCGGAGCAGGCCCGCAGCCCCGGGGCGAGGCGGCGGCTCCACAAAATGGCGGCGCCTCCACAAAATGGCGGCGCCTGAGAGGTGAATGCAGGGGGAGTTCAGGCAGGCTGGGCTGAAGGGAACAGAAACATCCGGGGTGGTCTTCACTTGGCCTGAAGCTACAGCTAAAAGGAATAAAGCATGCCAGGCTGACCTGCCGCAGCAACATGCAGCCGTCCGGGTGAGGGGCTGCATGGAATGTCTGTCACTGTTACAGGAGGACAGTGGAGGCAGCGCCTGTGTGCCCTGTGAGCAGGTCCATGATCTGCTCAGCATGGGGGCTGAGCTTAAAGAGGAAGTGGAAAGACTAAGGACCATGTGGGAATGTGAAAAGGAAATGGACTAGTGGACCAACACCCTGCCATCCTTAGGGAAAAAGGAGCAGGGGAGGCTCCATGAGGGGAAGAGCTTCCTGGCCTGGTATGGCCCTCGGATTATTACCCCCTTTTGGTCTTACAGTACATAATGATGAACTGGTGAGGAGAAGTCTGAAGGCAATGAAAAAAAATTTCAGGGCTCTGGGACAGCTGGTCAAGGGTTCAGGAGGGCAAACTGTGTTCTCCTCTGCCCCTCCAGTTTTGGGGACTGGTGAATGGGCAAACAAGATGATCAGGTGGATCAATATATGGCTCTGTAACTGGTGCTACCAGCAAGGCTTTGGGTACTCAGTTTGTAGTTTGATTTACAGGACACCGGGTCTGCTGGAGAATGATGGGAAAGCCCTATCCCGAAAGGGGAAAAGGGTACTAGGCCAAGAGTTAGCAAAGCTCATGGATAGGGCTTTAAAATAAAAGTGAAGGGGGAAGGGGATAAAACCAGACCCAATGGTAACGAGCCTGGAGGTAAAGGGCCAAGGATGGGGGTGAAATTGGGAGCCCAGCTCAAGTGCATCTACACTAATGCACATAGCATGGGCAATAAATAGGATGAGCTGGAAGCCATGGTACAGCAGGACAGCTATGATGTAGTTGCCGTCACAGAAACGTGGTGGGATGACAGTCACAACTGGAATGCTGCGATGAATGGCTATAAGCTCTTCAGAAGGAACAGGCCAGGCAGGAGAGGCAAACGTGTGTCTCTGTTCATTAGGGAGTGTTTTGACTGTATATGAGCTAGATTCATGTGATGATAAATTGGAGTGTTTTGGGTAAGGATGAAGGGGAAGGGTAACAAGGGAGATTTTGTGCTGTGAGTCTGCTATAGACCATTTAATCAGGATGAGGAGGCAGATGAGGTATTCTATAAGCGGCTGGCTGAAGTCTTACAATCACCAGTCCTTGTTCTGGTTGAGGACTTTAACCTACAGGATATCTGCTGGAAATACAACACAGCAGAGAGCAGACAGGCTAGGAGATTCCTTGAGTGTATGGAGGATAACTTCCTGACACAACTGGTAGGTGAGCCTACCAGAGGAGGTGCCTCACTAGACCTACTCTTCACAAACAGAGAAAGACCAGTGGGAGATGTGGTGGTTGGAGGCGGTCTTGGGCTTAGTGACCATGAAATGGTCAAGTTCTCAAAAGTTACCAAAACCTCCACCTTGGATTTCCGGAGGGTGGACTTTTAGTCTGTCCAGAACTCAGGGCTCAGTTTTGGGGCCAGTCTCGTTTAATATCTTTATTGATGATCTGGATGAGGGGATTGAGTGCACCCTCAGTAAGTTTGCACAGGGCACCAAACTAGGTGGGAGTGTTGATCTGCTTGAGGATAGGAAGGCTCTACAGAGGGATCTGGATAGACTGGATAAATGGGCCAATTCTTCATATTGTTTTAAGGTACTGCTCTGTCCCACTCTGCCAAGAGCATAAATACTCTGGTGGGGAGAGGGAAGGAACAAAGAAAACTATTCCCTGCTTTACACACTGAAATCCTCTTAAAATTTGTTGTTGTGGTGTTTTATTTTTTTCTTTTTCCTTAGTATCGAACCTGTGATTTTTATACAATTAAACCTTATGGTCTAAATTAGAAATCCTTTTTTATATAATTATTTGGGAATCTAGCTTGTTCACAAAGAGAACTTCAGTGCTGTACCCAGGGAGGCTTTCGTCTGCTCTGTTCATCCATGTGGTACTTCAAAATTAACTTGTTTAAAAGCAGAGAAATTCCGTAACTTCTGTTTTTGACTTCATCTAAGTGGTATTTAGTCACGTCACTCTGAATGGGGGACAAATTTGCCTGAAGATCTTCAGTAGCTCCCCTCTGAGGGGGTACATCAGCCTGTGGTCTGAGTGGAGTCCTCTGTCGTTTTCCAGTGACAGGGGAGTTACCTTATTTCACTGCTTTAGAAAAGCTCAGGGGCTGCCACACCAACCACTCCTCCATTATTTGGAAACACTCCTTGGAGTTCTGGAGACTGTGCTCCATTCTTGTTAATTAAAATAAAAAAAAAATCTCCTCGCTCAGTATAGCTTATTTAAAAAAAAAATTTAAAAAAAACTTTAAAAAAGGCTTATGCTAAGCATATTAAAGGCGGCGTTAAGCACAGCCTGTGGGGTTGTTCCCCAGCATTGCTGGCCTGGGGGCAGCGAATACTGAATGAGTGGTGTGCTGCGGGCATGTTTCACTTTGTTCTTCCCTTCAGCTCGAATTTGGCTTTTTACTTTCCTCTGCCTGGGAGGGGTGTTGGAGGGTATCGCGGGCAAACAGCGCTGGCGAGCGGCGGGGATGGAGGGCTGGCCTACGGTGCGTCTCCCTCTGCTGCCTCTTACCTGTCACATTTGTGCTACTCGTTATGGAATTATTCTCAGAGTTAGCTAAATTCCGGGAAAAGTTTCAGAAAGTGAAAACTAAGCTGGCAGAGGAGCACGGAGTGTGTTAGAGACCTGTCGTATGATGTTATTAATGCACACAAGGGGGCACAGTTATGCTTTCCCATATTTTAATGTCTTAATCTGTAACATCTCAGGGAACATTCTCCTGTTCTCTGAAAAAAATCCGGGGTGTTTAGTACAACAATATATTAAGTTGTTCAAATCTGATTTGGCATTTCTAAGATGCTAAGCTCAAGCTTAAACCTCATCTCTCTAAACAATCACTACAAAAAAAACGGGTTTTGGATCTTCAAAATATATCAATAGAGCCTATCTCATGTAGGTATTGCACATTAACCTCTCCTGCTCTCTGAAAAAAAACCCAGGGTGTTTAGTACAACAATATATTAAGTTGTTCAAATCTGATTTGGCATTTCTAAGATGCTAAGCTCAAGCTTAAACCTCATCTCTCTAAACAATCACTACAAAAAAAACGGGTTTTGGATCTTCAAAATATATCAATAGAGCCTATCTCATGTAGGTATTGCACATTAACACCCGCACACTAACTGTGAATTACACGATCAGTTCTGAATTGTTGGGTTTCATCTGCATGAAACAATTATAGCTGATCTTGATAGCCCAGCTTTCCTTCCTCATGGGCTGTTGAGGAAGGTTAATTTAATTTCTGTAGCACCTTAACTGTCTCATAATCGTTTTGTGTGGTTTCGTATTTACTTTAGATTGAGATTTACTTTAAATTTAGGTAATTTATTTTTTAGGTCAAAATACCCACTTTTTCTCAGATTGTTCACTTTAGAAAAACCCAAAACTCAACTCTTCGTAGTCTGATGGAGAACAAAAATAATTAATTGTGATGCTACTAGAAACAAATTTGAAACACTGATGTGTGAACGCTGAAATGTTTCTATCATAAACGCTTTGGAAAGCTTGTGTCTTGTTAATGTATGCCATCATTTATATGAAGTATTGGGTGAAAGAGGAGCTATTAAAATTTTTACTTATTTTCCATGAAAAAAAATTGCTCCCCTGGAAAAACAGTAGGGACTTGATCACGTTTGTGATACTTGAGGCTAGATCAAACGTAGTTTCTGGTTTAGACTCAAATCTTGCAAATATCAAGTTAATTCAACCCCAAATAGTGGAAAATAAATAGTAAAAATTGCATGCAATTTCATCTTCAACCAAAAATTCAAGGATGGCTACTTCATGAGCTTCATTTAATTCTTTTATGCTTTCACTAGAGTGTTGTTTGGGATAGGAACAGGCTGAAGCATGAAAATTTGATGCTAGGGCCTGAAGTTTTTAGACAGGGACTTTGATATGTGTGTATATATATATATTTGCTAATTCCTATTGTCCTCAATGCTGTATCTTCTTTTCCAAATAACAGGAAAGTGATATTTTTTTTATATGTACTGAAGAAAAGTAGTTGTGCCTGAATTGTCTCTGTGGCAATTTATACAAGTATGCAATTATTATCTTAAACACTCATAAGTAGGGCTCAATCATGCTGGAGTGCAAACACAAAGCAATAATTAGTCCTCATCTCAGAGATGCTGTAGGTTAAATGGACCTGATGCAGATACAAGAACAGTAAGCAACGTAGTGGTGGCAAGTGTTCATGTTAGTGTCATGATTATTTAAATGATGGGATTTAGTTAAAGCTTGGCTGAATCGAAAGTCAAGGGAAGGCAGCAGATGTGTGTGGGGTCCCATTCATCGGTCATCAAGGAGAATTCTAAATATGTTGTGGTCATGAAGATGAATGGTAGGACATTTGTAGCAATAGGATGAGGGGGAATGGTTTTAAACTGAAAGAGGGAAGATTTAGATTAGATTTCAGGAAGAAATTCTTTCCTGTGAGGGTGGTGAGACACTGGAACAGGTTGCCCAGAGAAGCTGTGGCTGCCCCATCCCTGGAGGGGTTCAAGGCCAGGCTGGATGGGGCTTTGAGCCACCTGGTCTGGTGGGAGGTGTCCCTGCCCAGGGCAGGGGGGCTGGAACTGGATGATCTTTAAGGTCTCTTCCAACCCAAACCACTCTATGATTCTGTGAACCTTTTGCTAAAACACCAAAGCCTGGAAGTTGTGAGGAAGAGGTAAGAGTGTTCTCTTCTGCTGGGCTGTCTCTCTTTCCAGCAGCTCATACAAGAGCGTGCTGTTGTTTGAGAGTTGCTTCCCCTCCCAAAGAGTCAGGGCTGAACACATTTTGGGAATCTGAGCCTACTGGAGGGTGGCCAGAAACTGTAATACCAATTGGATTACTGAAACCAGTAGGAAGGATTGTGTAAGCTACAGCTCCTTATCACTCTTTTTGCCTTTGGAGGTTGTCCTAAACATGGCTTGGGACACCTAGACCCTGGCCAGCTCCGTAGCTTCACCTAGTAGACAACATCTTACAGGGCCAGCAGTAACCATTTCCCTGCCCTTGGCATTTCACTTCTTTGCTGGGGAAAACAGATTTGTATTTCACTTGAAAACAAACTGGAATTCCTTTCTGTGAACCTGCTACAGATGGGACTATTTCTGCTTGTCTTTGAAAATGGTAGAGGGTTTTGTTGCCCCAGAAAGGTCAAAGAGTCAGGGCTGAACACATTTTGGGAATCTGAGCCTACTGGAGGGTGGCCAGAAACTGTAATACCAATTGGATTACTGAAACCAGTAGGAAGGATTGTGTAAGCTACAGCTCCTTATCACTCTTTTTGCCTTTGGAGGTTGTCCTAAACATGGCTTGGGACACCTAGACCCTGGCCAGCTCCGTAGCTTCACCTAGTAGACAACATCTTACAGGGCCAGCAGTAACCATTTCCCTGCCCTTGGCATTTCACTTCTTTGCTGGGGAAAACAGATTTGTATTTCACTTGAAAACAAACTGGAATTCCTTTCTGTGAACCTGCTGCAGAAAGGACTATTTCTGCCTGTCTTTGAAAATGGCAACACACGGTAGAGGGTTTTGTTGCCCCAGAAAGGTCAAGGCTTTGGTTTAAAAGCAGAGTACTTTTGCCAATGTAGCTTGGATTCAAAGATGTTTGAGAACCTGGGGCCTGCTGGCTCTCGAATGCTCTGCTGATACAGTCCTGTGTTCACTTAGCACTTTGGCACAGGCACGAGCTTTTACTGTATACGAGGTCTAACTGGAAGCCATTATCATTGCAGGAGAGAATTATTTATATATTACATATTACTTTGTGTTGAAATTGATATTATGCAGGATATAAACATTTCATGCATATAGCTCAATACACTGCCATATATACTTGTCAGTGCAGTGATATTAATTATTGGCCAACTGTGCCTGTCTGATCTTCCAGCCTGACAATATTCTCCGGTGTAACACTTCATGTATTTTGATGATGTGAATTTCATCAATAAATGTCTGTATTTCTTTGGAGAATGCCTCTTGCAGAGCTCTGCAAAAAAGTCTATAGATACTGAACTTGTACTAGCCTACTGCAAAAGGTCACCATTAACTTTTAGGGAATAATTGAAATAAATTTGACAAATACCTAGACATACCTATGCTATTATGACTGTACAGCAGCAAAAAAATTACAAAAACCCTCCATAAAATCAACAGGTATGGTTTTGAGCAGTAGATAGGCATTTCTAATGCCTTTGAATGCGGCGAGTTTTGAATATAGGCTGCGGCACAATGGAGTTAGCGGCCTAATTTTCGGGCCTGTTGAAGCTAAAGCCTCTTTTGTGTTGTCGAGCCGAGTAACTTTTAGATCACAAAAAATGCTCGCGGTGTCACGGCGAGACTCTTTGTGCGGGGAAAATGGTGAAGCGATTTCCATCTGCGATCAATACCGAGCTGCCACAGAGTCTTTGCTTTCGCAGTTCCGACGGAGGGTGATGAGCTGCTAGATGAAGGGCTTGTGCTGGTGTTATTTTTGCTCCTCCACTTGTGTATTATGTGTGTGTGATGGAAAAGGGACTCGAACGTTTTCTTTGTTTCTTCCTCTCTGCCTAGAGGAGCTTGCGAGATTAATTTTTGGTGCGTGACAGGGTGTTTTCTGGCTCTGAAGACTCTTTATTCACAGAGAAGCCAAGGGCTGTCTCCCAAAGACTGCGTGAGGGTTGATGTTGTTGCCTGAACAGCACCAGCTAAAGATTTTTTTGTTCACGAAGTGAATGCCTATATTTTTTTTTTGTTGAATCTGAGATTATCTCTGGAACTATCTTTATGTATCCCGATTGAATAACCACACTTTCACAGCTTGGGGAGAATGCAGAGGCAAATTCTTGTTAGCCATAATAAACAGGAATTGGATAAAGAGAAAAAAAAAAAAAGCCATACCCAGATGGGCTGTGATTTCTAACACTACAGTCAAACACAATGAATGTGCAGATCAAAAAGAATTATGGGTTGTAGCTGCTTATGGAAATACAGCTAGGAAGAAGCTGTGAGGAGCTAGGTTTAGAGTTAAAAATGTGTAGGAATCTCTAACTCATGGTTGAGGGGACAAAAAATACCTTGGGGGCAACAGATATTCCTTGTTTCCAAAGAGGCTCTCTTTTTTTTTTTTTTTTTCCCTTCTTCTAGTCAAATGTTTTATGAGAAAAATACCTCACCTTGGAACAGCATGATGTCGTGATACACCTCAGTGCAAAGAAAACCTAGGAAGGTTTAAGGCACCTTCTCTAGATAGAGTTGAGGGGAGCTGTTGTGTCTGATCAAGAAGTGATCAAAGGGAGATAATTTCTAGAGATGGAAGCTTTCCTTTTCTTGGCTACGAGGCTAAAGAACGCCTACATTGTCTGGTTTCTGAGAAATATAAGTCTGGAAGTGTTGTTAAAACTGATTTTGCTAGTGTTCCCTGATCTTATTGATCTTTTCCGATAGCCTCACACGCTGTGCAGAGCAATGCTGGAAACAACCTTGAGAAAAAAGCTAGGAGAGACCATCTGGAATGATGGAAGGAGAAGTTTTACCTGGTGACTCTGCGCTTAATGGAAAAACTTTCCTTTTACTAAAGTCCCGTCCTGTCTACGTGATTGCTGGCTGTAATAACCAAGTCTTTTAGTATTTAATCAGCTTTCCTCATAGAATCCTCATAGAATGATTTATCCATTTATAGATTTGAGACGGGTGGTTGGGTGGGGGAAACAAGTTGCTTAATATTTTTGAGCATCTCACTTAAAGGCCCTTGCTCGGGACAATAGCAATTGGCTCTCTAATAAGGGAGAGGTCTCCCAGGCTTCATCAAATTCTTGACATACGCGAATGGAAGTGTTAGAATTAATATCTTTTTGGGTCCCAGCCAGAATAGCTTTCATAAAGCCCATAAGACTGGGGTGCCTTGTGTGGATGGCTTTCTGTGAAGGTGAAAATGGTAGTTTTCAAAAGTTTTCAAACTGGCTGATGAAAACTACTGTAGCGGGTCTGGCAAACATTTGGGAAATTCTTCCTTTAACAGTAAGACTGTCTCCAGCTACGAGCTAGGAATTGGGAAATTAGCTCCATTAGTCTGTCCTTGAATTGCAATCTTATCTTGCTATCTAATTTGCTCGATTTGTTACTCTATGTTTGTATCTTTAAAGTGGCTTTGGTATCTCTCCTACTGGATGTTCTGAAGATTGGCAGAAGTACTCTGCCTTGAGGCTTTCAGACGAAGAGTGAGATAGAATTGCAAAGGTTACTAGTTTTACTATTTGCTGGCAATCTAGAAAGTGCTTGGTATTCCTAAGGGTTAATACAAAAATAAATTTAGCTTAGCACAGTTGTCAGCCAATTTAAGGTGAAGATTTCAGAGATTAGTTCTGACAATCCTGTGGAACACACCATATGTCATCTTTTGAAAACTGAAGACAGTATTCCTTCTGGTCTTTGTTATGAACTTAATGAGGTTAGAGAAATGTCCTCTGTCTTTTACAAGACACAAGGGTGGAAGGCCTTGATTTGAAAAATACCGATCAACAACGTATCTTTAGTGAGAAAACAAATTGAATTATGCTGCTGGTTTTGTTCCTATGGTGCTTCTCAATAAAAGTTTCATCACAAAATGATTTAATTGCAATTGCTCATAAAACCCACAATGTGTTACGAGCCAGAGGAGAATCCAGTAGGGATGACTGTCTGCTTGTTTTGGGTTTGCTTACTGTGTTTTAGGATACCTAAGTGTGATGGGATAGACTAGTAGATACAAGGAAAGGTGTAGGAGCTCTCAGATGAAGAACTGTTTCGGGGTGAGGGTCACTGGAGGAACGAGTCACAATCTTCCTCCAACAGAAAGATCCAACATGCCCTAATGCCACCCTCCCCTGGGCCAATTATAGCGTGGTGGTGATGATGTTTTCATTGTTTCACTGCTCCAAATATAATTAATGTTGCTGCTATGACAGAGGAATAGTCTTTAATATGAGAAAAGAGACTGGAAATAAATTGTGCATCCAGCTGCTTTGCTGGCTGTATTATTATTATTTTTTTTTTGTTGTCTGAGTCTCTTAAATGACAGCTTGAAGGCTACCTAGTTACTGCTCTATCTGCTCTGATCATTTTGGGTATATGTATCTCTTTAATCTATCAAATAGTTAGCCAAAAATGCTTCTGAGCAAAGTTTTCTGTGTTAGAAGATCCTGAAAACTCAATCTTTAGGTTTTGACTATTGTTCTTATGTAGTTATTATTCTGGACACCAAATTAGAGTCAAGTGTTTGTATTTTATATCTCTGTATCTTTGGCAAGATACAGTTGAGAAATACTTGTAGAGATTTTTCTTCCATTTTTAATAAAATTGCCTCATTTAAACAAAAAGCTTCTATGCTTTCTGCTGCCCATTTGATCTCTCCTTTTTTTTAATCAAACCTAAATTTTGAAATATAGGATTTAGGGATCATGCTAGGTTCTTCTTTTTAATTTAAAACTAAACCAGGAAAATAAAGGAGAGCTCATCACGTATTTTTTTCTTTCACTGTTGAAAGTATTTCAAGTAACTGAAATGAGAAATATGTCATAAATGAAAGGTGATGTTAGAAATAAAATACTTTTTTTTTTTCCTGAGTCTGTCTAGGATTTAGATCAAGAGATTGGAAGTTTTTCTGACTTTGCTATTGATTTTCTAGGTGATGGTGTTTAACTTCTCTCTATGTATCTGCAGTTGCTCTTATCTCCTAAGATTTTCTTACACTTTGCATCCATATTTTTTTATTAACTGATATGTGGAGGGAGGGGGAAAAGTAAATAAGGTGCAAAGGGAGGCGCCGACTCCTTATCCAAATACTATCAAACTATAAGAAATCTTACTTTCTGGGAAGAGTATTAACCTGCGGAACACAACACTGATAAATCTTAAATGGATTGAAGCCTGTGTATATTTAAGATGAATGATCAAAAGAGCCAAGTGGCACAAAGCACAAATGGGATGTGAGAAACAACAGTAATAATGAAGGCAATTAGTTTACTTTCTCTGAGAGAACAAGATGTTTGCTGCCAACTGAATATCAAATGGCTTGGCAGCTGGGGACGGTGCACGAGGGGGCAGCAGCAGAGTGGCGAGTTGGCAGCGCTTCTCCTTTCCTCTGTTTTCCCAAAGAGGTTCTGGGGCTGGAGCAGATGGGGGGAAGGACATCCCTTCCTGGACAGCCAGGGCTGACCTGCCTTCCAGGACAGAAGGCGTCTGTGCTGGTGAGCTGAAATTTGCTGCAGGTAACTCTTCTCAAGAGGTTCTCCTGGAAGTACCTCCAGCCCAAGCCCCAGGGATGAATTAGTACTTTTCTAAAAGCCAGAACATCAGGCTGCCTTTAAGTCTGATGAGATGGGGTTTTGACAAGGTGAACGAGGTGGGGTGGGTTTGGTGAGCGGAGATGGACGTCTTCCAGAAGATGAGATTCTGTTGTCTGATTCCTATGTTGAAAACGTAGCTCAGGGTGATGGCTGAGCCTCCTGGGATGTGAAACAAAAAGTGACAAAACAGTGATGTTCCTGCTGAACTGAGGAAAGACAGAAGGCTAGAAATGGTGCCCTGTTGGAACGGATTGCTGATAGTTGAACATCAATGGAATTTAAATTCTGTGATGAAACTGCCCTTGGACAGCTTTGTAGGAAGTACATTGCGGTCTTAAAAGGCAACTGAATTAAGTCATCCTCTCGTGCTCCAGAAGCTTGCCTGTGGTGGAAACTCTTCTCATTGAGCAAAGCTGCTGTGAATGGCTTTGGTTTTGGCTGTTAATGCTGCTGAGAGTCAAGTATGAGTGCAAGGTATGGGTTTTAAAAAAAATAATGATTTACCATCTCTTTATGGTGAAATCACTCATGAATTACAAAGTTCAGAGCTGTTTTAGCCTGGTTTTAGGAGTTTCAAGTAAATGAGTACATATGACCTATGCCTGCTTAACAGAAACCTTTTCTATGTGGAATTATTATCCAAATTAGAAGCACTTCTTTGTACATTTTGTGCAGGAGGAGCAGGCACAGAGAGATGAGCCTTTGCTTTCACAGCATGCATATGATTTATCAGGCATTGCATTCTTTCCCTGGGGGAAGGTAGGTCAGCTGAAGCATGCAGTGGGAGATGTAAGGGGGTTTTTTTGTTGTTGTTGTTGTTGCTGCCTTTCTGTTACCTGCAAGAGATGTTTTGTACACGTGTGTCAAGATAGCTTTCATTAAGACTGCTTTAGAATTAGCGCTATTAAAAGCCAACTATCAGATTTAAAATTTCCGTGTTGCTAGGATGAGTTCTCTGTTGTGGTAAAAAAAAATTATAAATTATTTTCACAGACAAGACAAATGCATGAAAATACTTGTTACTGTGAGAGACGACAGTTCTATGGTGGTATATTTCGAAAAGCTGCCAGAAAAAATACTGTATGAATAACTGGCAATGCTCTGAAACGTCTAGTGCTGTGCCTGCAAATTGCTCCTTGGCATGAAATGTGTTTTGCAGCTGTTATAAAGGTACATCAAAGCCTGGGCTGGGGGAAAATTCAAACTGGCGGGCAAAGAGAAAAAAAGTCCTGGGTGCAAATAGTCGCTCTGCCCAGAGTGAGACGAAGCCAAATATTGTTTGCTCTGCATTGTTTGACAGAAGCGTTGAGCAAAAAGTACACGCCAGGCCAAATTTGCTGCTTGCATAAACAAGCTGAATGTCACTGGAGTCAGCTGTTTCCACCAACAGTGGATTTGCCTTCCAGGTTTTAAATGATTCTTACATCCTTTAATGTCAGAACATAAGACAACGTGCATTACAGGGTCTAAATTAACTAATTATACAAGTTTCCTGTTTTTTTTTGCTGTAGAGATGGGGGGGAAAACTCCTTGTTTCTACTGAGGAGCATCCTGGCCTGTTTTGCGTCGCTTGGATCTGGCACTGGGAAGTTCTTGGAGGAGAGGGATGTGAAGGGCAGGGAGTCCTGAGGAGGTGCCACTGGCCAGACCCATGGTGGGGGTCAAACTGGAGAAGATGGATGAGCTGCGAGGCCGCAGCAGGCGAGCTGAAGAAGCTTTTTGGTTCCTTCTCTCTTGGCTGGGTTAGACATGAGGCTCCCGAGTGCTGCTTCTCACCCCTTGTGTGTATGTGCTACACCCCTGGGCTCTGCCCTGTCTGTTGGGATCTGTCCTGGGGATGTTTTCAATTGACTGTTGTAAGGATGGCCCTAATTTAGTCTTTATCAGGGAGTGGAGCCATAGGATGAGGGGTGATGGTTTTAAACTGGAAGAAGGGAGATTTAGGTGAGATATTAGGAAGAAGTTCTTTGCTGTGAGGGTGGTGAGACACTGGAACAGGTTGCCCAGAGAAGCTGTGGCTGCCCTAGCTATCCCTGGAGGGGTTCAAGGCCAGGCTGGATGGGGCTTTGAGCAACCTTGTCTGGTGGGAAGTGACCCTGACCACGGCAGGGGGGTTGGAACTTGATGATCTTTAAGGTCCCTTCCAACCCAAAGCATTCTATGATTTTAATTTTACTTGTCTTTCAGCCCTGCCATGTGGGTGTTGTTGGGACTCTACGTGGGGGGCTCAGTTTAGGGCCCACCATCAGAAGCAGCGTTGCTGCCACCCACCTCACCTTCCCCTCCCTCCCCTGCTCCCGTTTTGTTCTCCTGGGAGCAGCAGAAGTGGATGAACAGGGAAATCACTTGTAGGTGGCTAATACTGTGCAGGATGCATCCTGATACGACAGGCTCCATCCTCACCAGGTACAGAGATGTGCTGGTAATTGAAATCTGTTTTATTATTCAAATCCCCAAGTATTGATACTGACACATTAACTTAATTTACAAGCAAAGAGAATAGTTTTGCCTGATAACAATGGCGTAATATGCTATCCACATCTGTTAGTAAGGTCCTCTGGGAGCTTCTCTCTATTTAACTGTCTCTGAAATCATCTTGCTTTCACTGTTGTTGGCTTTCATTTGATTACACATTTTCCAACAAGGGCAGAATTTTCTTGTTTTTATTTTACTGGTTCTGTTTTAAGTGACTTGACGTTCTTGTAGGACTGATTGTTTAAAAGAAAATAATATTAAAAACCCCTCCCTCTTCAAAACAATGAAACTCTCTAGGATGGACCAATGGTGTTTAAAAGCTTGTTGGTTTATTTTCCATCTGGCCATCTGCAGAAGAGAAATGTCATTCTTGCTACTTTTTGAACATGGCCAATCTTCTACAGAAGACTTCTAAATTATACAGTTCTGGATTTTGCACGTTTTAGTTTGGAAAAATAATTCATAGTTGAAATGCTTTGGGATAATTCCACTTAGTCTTGTTCTTCTCAGCCACCCCATGTGAACTAGTGGTAGCTCCTGAGCTGGATTGCCTTGCTTTGCTCTGCCCTCCGTGTTGCCACGTCCTCCAGGAGGGAAGCCCAGTAACAAAAAAGTATCAGAAATACCTATGAAGCTGGGAAAACCTCTTTTTCTGATTAGCTCGACTCTGTTTCTTAACCTTTTGTTGCTACTTTTGCTGATTATTGGTGTCCTCTCTGCTTTACAAAACACATGACAAAGGCCATGCTTACTGTGTGGGTCTTATGAAACATCTGACTGGAAAAGCAGAATGAATGAAGTTCGTGGATTTAGTCCCCCCTCAGTTGGATGTTGAAACAAGCTGAGCTTTTAGGAAGGGTTTGAATGAGAAGTAATAGTTTGATAGCCGCGCAGTGCTAACAAGGGGAACAGCAGGTTTTGATTTGCCTGACAACAAAAAATTTCAGCTCCCGAGTGAAAACTTGGCATCAGGGCAGAAGTCATCATTTCCTTGAAACTGATTCGGTATGTAGTTAATATGTTTGTTCTAAGGATTTAGGCAAAGTTCAGTAAAAGGCTAAATTATCTGGCAGATGAGGAGATTTTACAACATTAAACAGCGCAGGTTGCTGCCTTTACGCTGCTTTCCTCCAACCTGCTAGCAGAGCTGCTGCGGGTGCTCTGGACAATCACAGGATCATAGAATGGTTAATATTGGCAGGGACCTTAAAGATCATGGAGTTCCAACCCCCCTGCCATGGGCAGGGACACCTCCCACCAGACCAGGTTGCTCAAAGCCCCATCCAGCCTGGCCTTGAACCCCTCCAGGGATGGGAAGTGCCAAAAGCAGATTCCTGTGTCAGTGCTGCCCTAGAAAGGACAAAAATCTGCTTGTGGAACCTGGATTAGGGCTTGGAGAAACAGGCAGTTATTCTCTGATTTGGGATTACTCCCCACCCAGAGCCACTGTGGAGCGTGCTGGTGCCACTGGTCTCAACTCCTGATGCTTCCTTGAAGGAAGCTATGGCTTTTTAAGGGGGAATGGTACAGAGACAAACATCCCACCAGTGCCTGAGTAAGCAAAAGAATTAAGAGGAGGGGATGAAAATGTTGGTTGTATGAACTTAGAGGTTTGTCTTAGTATCTTCCTTTACTGCCACAAGATTTCTATTCGTGAACGTATTTCAGTGTCTCAAATTTTTATCTATAAATGAAGATTGAAGTACTTCCATGCCTTGCACACAGGTACTCTGAGGAAAACTACTTGAAAGACTGAGGTGGTCCATTTGATGGTAAGTGCTGCATATTAGAAATGACTTGTGGTGAGCACAGCTGTTAGAAAAAAAAACTAATTCCCCCCCACTTACTAATCTGCTTCTGTATGTTTTTTGCTCTTTGCACAAAGACCATAGGTAGGCAGTCCTACTCCTGGTTTCTACTACTTTTTGTTCCATGTATGTAGACTTCCATGCTTAGGTGTCTGATCCAAAGCTTACTAATAACAGTGGAAAGGCTGCTGTTGAGTTTGAAACGGTTCATATCAGGCCCTTAAAGTGATCTACTCTAATGAAAGAAAATATTAAACTAGGTGGAACAACAGGATGTTGAAAACCCGATTGTCTGTCAGTGGGTCACTTCTTGAGCTATGAGCTGCCTTGATTTTCAGACCACTACAATCAATGTGTTTGTTTTCCTACAGGCTGCTATTAAAACAGCTATATTTCCCAACTGCTTTTTGCTGCAATGTGGTATGAAAGTGCTTTAAGTCTTCATAATTGGAGAAGGAGGCAGGACTGCAGGGAGGCAGTCATCAGAATTTCACATAGAAAATATGATATTTATTTGATGAATATCAGAAATCTCTGGGACTTTGATCGCTATATTTTCCGAATAGAATCTCTCTGGAGCGTGTTCATTTTACTTGACTTTATTGTAAAAGTAATACTCTAAATTTTGGGTGAAACTGGAGCTGTAACTTCCAGATTAATGATACCTTCTAGAGAAGTTGTGTTCTATTTAATATGTGTAGTTGGATTTTTCTAAACCAAATCAATCTAAATACCTTCTAGATCTAGGTCTTAAAGTTTCATTTCGATTTGCATTGATTGCTTTAGTAGATCTTTGGATAAATGTCTAAAGAGCTTGGAAGGCAGAATAAGTATTTGATCCACTGAAATCTTCAGCTTTCTCTCAGAGAAAGATCAAGTTATGAGCAAATACTATTTTTACTGCTGCTTTCATGTGTATGAAAATTACTGAAAAGACATCTGTAATAGCGTTCAAGGAGAATGGGTGTCGCATCCATTATGCAAGTATTATAATGTTTCTAAAACAGATAAAAATAATGTACTCAATAGACACTACAAAATGAACTCCAATCTAATTGCTCTCAACGCTATATTATATCACTCCCATTTGCACCTTGCTAATGATTTCAAATGTTCAAACAAGCCATTTTTAAACTGATCAAAGTCTATTGCAGTTCTAACACTGATTCATTTCACCATCTAATCAGGTTTCCCACAAATTCCTAAGTACTTACTTCCTTGGAAGTAATTTGCAAGTGGTGCTACTCAGGATGTTATGAATTGGTGCAACATCCAGCTTCTTGTTACTCTTAACATCAGGAACAGCATGAAGCCTGGGTTTGGAATAGGATAAGCATGGCCAGCGGGTGAAGGAGGTGATTCTGCCCCTCTATTCTGCTCTTTTTAGACCTCACTTGGAATACTGTGTCTGACTTTGGAGACCCCAACATAAGATGGACACAGAGCTGTTGGAACAGGTCCAGCAGAGGGCCATGGAGATGCTCAGAGCGCTGGAGCATCTCTCCTAGGCTGAGAGAGTTGGGGTTGTTCAGCCTGGAGAAGAGAAGGCTCCAGGGAAACCTCATAGCCCCTTCAAGTCCCTAAAGGGGGCTACACAAGAAGTAGGGAGGGACTCTTAATCAGGGAGTGGAGCAATAGGAGGAGGGGTAGTGGTTTTAAACTAGAAGAGAGGAGATTTAGATGAGATAATAGGAAGAAATTTTTCACTCTGAGGGTGGTGAGACACTGGCCCAGGTTGCCCAGAGAAGCTGTGGCTGCCCCATCCCTGGAGGGGTTCAAGGCCAGGCTGGATGGGGCTTTGAGCAACCTGGTCTGGTGGGAGGTGTCCCTGCCCATGGCAGGGGGTTGGAACTCGATGATCTTTAAGGTCCCTTCCAACTCTAACCATTCTATGATTCTATAAAGGAGAAGCTCACTTGGTCAAACGTGGTTTTCATGTGATGGCAATACAGCTGACTTTCCATGTATCCTTGAATGTGGCTCTGCACCTGGTTCTTCATGTCTTTTGTAGATGTGTAGCTGTTACAGTATCTCAGTATATCAATGCCTTTAGCATTCTTGATCTTTGAAGTGATTGACCATGCTATGGCTTTACTGGGAGCCTTGTTCAGAGGAGGGTCACGATGAGGCAAGCATTTCTCTGGCACTGTCCTGTTCCTATGTTTGACAGACATATGAAGAGGATGTATGAAAGTCTTAGAGAAAAGTGTCTTGGACAACAGATTTGGTTTTTGCAATGTGTTCCTAAAGGAGTGTTTATTTGGTCCCTCATTTAAGTGGACTGTCTAGTGGTTAGTGATTGCCACAGATCCCACGTCTGTTTCTTAATAGAAATGAGGCATTAGTTTATATACAGTGAAAAGTTAGTAACTTGACCACGGAGGTAACTGGAATTGTATGAATCCCACATCTGTTTCTCAATAGAAATGAGGCATTAGTTTATATACAAGTGAAAACCTGTTAACTTGACCACGGAGGTAACTGGAATTGTAAGGTTCTGGTAACCTTCAGTTTCTACTGATGCTATTTCTTCACCTCTTCTTAGTCTTTCACATTGCATTTCCTTCCCTTCCCCTAGAAGGCTGCTTAGTTCTACATGTTGAGGAATTTGCAACATTAAGCTGGACCATATTGTGGAGATTAATGAATTTCCAAGAATTCGATGTTGCTGTTTTTCCAAGGAAACTTCAAGTACGTTTTATTTTAGTTTAGATTTCTTCATTGTAATATTTAAAGTTGGAAATAATTGCTTCTTGTACCCATTTTGCTGGTTTTATTTGTCACAACGCAATCTCCAGCATTTTAATGGGTCTGAAATCAAATTCTGCTCATTGTACTTCCCCTGTCCTTCATTAAGTTTGCAGCAGGGACGTTACTGATGTTAGAGCTGAGCTGAGATCAGCAAAGTGGTGTTTGCTGCCCTGCCACTTCTGCTCAGGGCAGGCTCATCAATTAGACTAGAACCACTTAGGATGCCTACATCCAAAAAATCTTGCTGTTCTTCATCGCTTGTTAATTTAAAAGACAAAATTCTGTCTATGGGCAAGGATAGCTACTGTGTTAGCACTTGTATGGGCACTGAAACACTGCAGCATTTAAGGATAGCTACTGTGTTAGCTAATGACTTGTATGGGCACTGAAACACTGCAGCATTTTTCCTGTAGTGATCTTCTTAAAATACATACAGTTGAGAGGAGATTGCTAACTAGATAATAATGGTCTCTACACATCAAATTAAGTCCAAGTATGTCACGTCGTTTAATTTGATTCAGGAATGCTTTAAACATCACGCTTCATAAAATGACACACCTCAAATCTGAAGAGCTGAAAGAACTTTACAGGTACAAATGACTCTGATAGAAATAATCTTCAGTGGGGGAGGATTTAGGTTAGGAAATGCCTTTAGAAAGGAATCAAAGAAATTACAAAAAAATCCTTCAAACGGACTCTAATTTTGTTGTTTCACTTGTCAAAGTGGTTCAAATGTCTCAGAGTACAGAAAAGTGCACAGAAAACCAGTGGAACTGTGGGGGTGTTGCATTTCTGTAGGTCAGGAGCACTGCCCACCTTCATCCTGGTTCCCTCGGGTGGGGAAGTCATCACCATCCAGACTTTCACCAGATCTTGTGATATTGATCCTGTAGAATTAGCCAGGGCACCTCTCCTCTGCTACTTTGAGATGCCATTGAGTCTTGGATCTAGGTTGAGTGTACACATTTTCCTTCACACTGAGGCCCTGAGAATAATTATCTTGAAAAGATAATTCATAAAAGAATTATTAGAGCTCAAAACATCTAAAAGATATTTTGAGGATCCTCCTTTCAAACCAAGTACTTTGACATCAAGCTCCATCTTAGCTTCTGTACAAACGCTTCCTACCAGAATTAGGCTGAGGGAAACTGATGTTTAATAATAAATTACATGAAAGAATGTCTGTATTGTGAAATGGAGCTCCAAAAATATTAAAGCCCCAAACTGAGCACCGTGTTTCCAACTTTACCCACAGGATTTTGGCAGATTTCACAATCATTCTCCACAGCTGCAGTACTTTCTTAAAGAAGAAGAATTAAAGATACCCAAGAAAGAGTTGTTGTAGGGTAAAGGCTGATTTTTTTTTTTTGTTATTTTTTTTTAAATGATGAATCCAATGCCACGTTGAGTGATAAGTGATGTGATGACTAACAGTTCCCGTAGTCTGACTTTTCTAGGCGTGAAATCTCAAAATATTGAGAATTATATTCACACTTAAAACGAAATAGATTTGACTTCTGGCAACAGAGAGGCTGCATGGATGTGGAATAGTATACTCAGGGTAGCTCCACTTACAAAATGGTTTTGTGGACAAGCTACCCCCTAAGCCTATTAGGAGAAGAGCTACAGCAAGTTGTTATGGTAACTGGAGCTGTACAGTAACAGGGTAGGATTAAATACTTGATTTTTTTTTTTTTTTTCCCTGTGTGTACTTTTATGAAGCATTGTTTTCCACATACAAAGAGCAAAAAAAAAAACCAAACCTTTCAGAAGAAAATTAACGAGGAAATAGCCCAGTTGAATGTTTGTGTAAATTGGCTGTTGTACTTTCATGAAAGGCCTTGCCCCTCATCAATGATAGGTCTTGCCTCCTTTCAGGCAGAGAGATGAATATATTTACTCCACCGAAAGTCAAATGTTTGTTTTGGTTGGATGTTTTTAATACATTTTTGCTTTTTGCTATTCCAGTTTTATTGTTTCTGGCATGGCGGTTCCTTTATTGTTTTCCAGAGGCTGTTTGTATCATGAAATTTTGTGTCTCTGGGAAAATGTGCTTCTTTTGCAACACAGGTGGCCTGAAAGCTGGAAGGACTGGAAGGGGCTACTGCCTCCATCCTTCCTCCAGAGCCCGTGGCAGCTGTGTGTGTGGCACTCGAGTTACTCCGAGTCCTCTTTGATAATGATCTCTTTCTTTCATGAGCTTGCTTCAACCATGTTTAACGGTGGCATAAACATATTATTCTACCATTATTTTCAGAGCAAGTAATTTGTTTCACTCCTGCTTTTGCTTGTTATCACAATTGTGCCTGTTGCATCTCTTTCATATGTGTTTATGGATTATTTTTGAGGGAGTTGTGACTTTTTTCAGCAGTATATCCCAGCATTTGGCGAGCCCCTAGTGTGCCCTTTGGCTTGTGAGAATTTTGGTTGCTTTTGTTTCATGAAGCATCTTTCTTTTTTTTTTTTAATTTTTTTTTCAGAATAAATATGCTAACGAACTGTACAGCACTTCTATCAGAGTTCTGACAGTGGCTGGCTGAGTTCTTTCATTTCTATGTTTTGAAATTAAATGTTATTTTTGCATTTAAAATGGTTATTAATACATTGCTACAAATGCTGAAATCTTTAGGGTTTAGGTTGCTAAACAAGCTCCGCAAATTGCTTTGAACCCTCTGGTTACCACCTCAGTTGGATTAGAACTGGTCAATTTTATCATGTTTTTTTTTTTTAATTTTTTTAGAGCACTTCACTCTTCACATTTGCAGCACACTTGAATTACAGCACTGCTCAGAAAGAAGAGTTAAATTTTACTGGCCATCAAAGCAACCCTCTGGTAACCTGGTAGGCTCTCTCCTCTCCGCAGTTAAAAGCTGTAGCTATTTAAAACGCTGCAAATCAAAGGTTGAGTCAATGTTCTTGCAAAAATAAAGGGAGTCTCCATTATGTTAGTATTTCTTCTGTTTATCTCCTGTAGTGAATTCCCCTCTTCGGATGCATAAATTTAAACATGTGCCACTTAAAAATTTAGGCTTGCTGATTAGGCAACAGAAAGCAGGCAGAGTGTATAGAATGCGCCAGGAAATAAGCAAAGAGTAACAAGGTAGATGGCAAGATCTCATCCTGATAGAGGATAATAAAATATGCATGGTTCAGATGACGATAACACAAATAAAATGCAACGTTTTACAGAAGTGAAGCGCAGCTCCTGACACAGCTCTGGCACTAGCATGCGAGTGGTGATTATTCAAATGTCTCCATGATTAATTCAGTTTGTATTGATGCAAATAATCCTAGAGGAGACCTGTGAGAGCTAATGCATTTTGGTTCCGTGGCTTTCCATTGAGAGCACAAAACAGCAAAGAGGAAAGTCATTTTCATGATATTAATAACGGGATTACAGAATCAGGTCATTTCAAAGAATGGTGCTGACTCAGCAGTGGTAGCGCAGGGTTGAACGTAGAGATTAATTCTTGAGCCTGCTACATAAAAATCCGCTGCTGGATATCTCATTGCACTAAAGCATATTTCCTCCTTTG
Organism: Calidris pugnax; assembly: GCF_001431845.1. Lineage (NCBI taxonomy): Eukaryota > Metazoa > Chordata > Aves > Charadriiformes > Scolopacidae > Calidris > Calidris pugnax. The sequence goes on from NW_015090891.1 coordinate 140,406, forward strand.
TAGGAAATATTTAAAATGACAGCGGTTGATTTGATGCCTTCTTTCCCTGCTGTTAGAAATTCTTTTATAGCATAGGGTGGGGGGGGGGGGGTTGCCTTTCTCCCTCCTCCTTTCCAGGAACTGAAATCCCTTCCTTCTTTTGTAATTCCCTGAAGGTCAATGAAAGTCTGAGGGGATCATAACTGCTCTGCATGAATAGCTGTCTCCGCCAATGAATCTCATTAAAATCAGCCATGAGAGGGAGCAAACATTTCCTTTTCATGAAGGGACATCTTCATAGATGTCACTGGAGGCAGGCTCCTGGCTGGCTCTTGCTACCTTAGGCACTTCTAGCGTTAGACACTTATGCTTTTATTTTGCTTTTCTTTTTTTTCTTTTATGACCAGGCCAATAATCGTAGCAGATATGCTGAAAGGTGATTCTTGCACAAGTTCCTTTGCAAAAGAAAGAAGAAAAAACACATTGACGTTGATTTATTTATTTTTTTTTTTAAGGTCCAAGTTACACATCACAATTTTAATCCCTGTATTTAAAAATACAATAAGGGAAAAAGACGTGGTTAATTCAAATGGCTCAAAATGAGTCTGTACTTGGGGTTTTTTTTCGGTGTAGGTTTGGGGTTTTTTTTCCCATATGGAGTTCTTGGGGACAGGCTTATAGAAATAGGGAAACAATTTTTGTACGTTTGTAACATGCTGTTTCTGCATTAGTGATATTTATGCTTGCTATGATGGAGAGAGCACAAAAAGCCTATTTTTCTTTTGTGGAACTACAAAATTAAAGCTGAGTTGGAAGTTAAACACACATTGGTCTCTGTATTATTGCTTTCTGACATTGTATCTTTCTGATGCCAACTAATTTATGTTTAAGTAACATATTACTTATTTCCAAAGTAAATAAGAAAACAACATAACACAAGCTAGACAAAAACATTGCTGTATTAAACGTGGTCAGTTCATGAGATTTGTAGTTTGAGCTTGCTGATGGCCAGGAAAAAAATGGGAGGGGAAAGCATTAGTGAAGGATATGAGGATCATCATCTGCTAATTAGATACATGAATATTTCTGAGACTCTGTAACAACGCTTGAAGTTGAGAGACTTTTTTTCCTCCTTAGCATCTTGGGTGGTAAATAATTGGGCTGCTTTGGCCTGCCTGCACTTGAAAGTAAAGCTCGTATTTTCTTGCTGAGAGTTGTTTCCACACTTTGTGTTTTAAAATAGGTCAGATGCGTGGCATCCCCTTTGGCTGTGTATTAAGTCATATCACATATCTGCAAACTCACTGTCTGCTCTGAGGAAGTTGCAGTTGGCTGGCTGGGAATGCAGGCTTTGGCTGGGAGGATTAATTCCTACTGAGAAGGCAGCCTGATGGACTTGCCTCCCACAAGGGCTTGTTCCACACAGATCATATTGAGTTTCCTTCCCAAATGCTGAGATACTTTTTTAGGGGGGTAGGATGTGGAGGAGGGGTTTGTGAATAAAGCCTTTGATGTTGATTTGAATCATCTACCTCTTGCCAGGTTGGATTTGTACCTTGGTGCACGGCCAAGCATGGTCTTTGCTGTCCTGCTGATGGCCCAACCCATAGCAACCCCAAATACTCCCCATTCAGCCTCACTTGCCCTTGGGTTGTCCTCCTCTGGGTGCAGGTCCTCCTCCTCCTCTGGCTGTATCGGAGGGGGCTAATGCCATTGTCTGCCTTGCTGACTGGCTCCTGGAGTCGAAAAAGAGGTTTGGGGGTCAGGTTGGATATTAGGAAGGATTTTTACACTGAAAGGGTTATCAAGCCTTTGCCCTTGGGTTGTCCTCCTCTGGGTGCAGGTCCTCCTCCTCCTCTGGCTGTATCGGAGGGGGCTAATGCCATATTCTGCCTTGCTGACTAGCTCCTGGAGTCGAAAAAGAGGTTTGGGGGTCAGGTTGGATATTAGGAAGGATTTTTACACTGAAAGGGTTATCAAGCCTTGGAATGGGCTGCCCAGGGAAGTGGTTGAGGCACCATCCCTGGAGGTGTTCAAAAGATGGGTTGACGTGGTGCTAGGGGACATGGTTTAGTGATGGTTTTTTTATCAGTTAGGTTGATGGTTGGACTACGTGATCTTGAAGGTCCCTTCCAATCTAGATGATTCTATGATTCTAAGAATGAAATAGAAATATTTTTTGAAAGGTTTCTACTCTCACTAGTGTCCAGATCCATAATCGTGGTCATGCTGCCCTGTGATCTACGCGTGGCCAAGGGGGAAGGGGAGGCAAGAGTCCTGGGAATCTGCACACCCCTGTCTTGATCACATTTTTGAAAGGAGATTCGCTCATGAATTGGCCATGTTTTTCCAAAAAACATAGCTTAATGTTGAAATCCTACTCTCAGCCTGTGCTAGGCTTCTGCTGAACTGACTGGGGACTGTGTACTGTTGGATGCTGAGATATGAGAGATCTGGCTGTGTCCAGGACAGTAGTTATTATATCTGTTTGCGTGCAAGGACTGGAAATGGATTGGTATATTGCCTCAAAGTTTGCACAGGTGGGAGGATGACGTGGAAGAGTGAGTCATATCAATTTGAAATGGGAAAAGGGGCTAAAAAGTATTGTTTTAATGTTTGTTTTTCCTGTTGGTGTTGACTCCATTTTTAACCACTTTATTATTCTCTGTAGTTATTTTTTTGCGAAGACATTTGCCAAGGATTAGTTTTTGTTTGGTTGCAAATATTGTATGGCAGCTGGAAGCCTTTTTATGCGGCTTTCAAAAGCTGAGAAACTGGTTGTCAGTGTGTGAAAAGTTCTTTGCTGGTACTGCAAACTGCCTTTCATTAGGATGTTGTATATTTAATGATTGCTAGCCCAATGGGGCATGTAGAATTTCCTGCTGTGGTCTTCTGTACAAATTTATTGGAGAAATACATTGGAAAATGTTGCTGGTGTGCAACAATGCATGGAAAACATTTGCATTTGTGTAAACGTGATGGAAATCCTCCGGAACAGTTGCTAGATTAAAACAGAGCCAAACCCCTTGTGATTCTAGATGAGTTATCTGTACACAAACATTGGCAGGTAGGGTACATGTTAGGTTTTATCACTGCCTCTGGGCAGCCAGAAAACTTTCAAATCCAGGATTAAACTGTTTTTTCTTTTGGAAGAGAAATGTAACATCCTTTTTTTTTTTTTATTTCCTCATTTGTTTGTGTGCATGTGCGAAATTAGAGAACAGCATCTACAAATTGGCCCACGCCACTTGCAAACAGAAGTTCATCGTTCAACTTTTCTTACATGAAATTTTGAGATGTGCTGTCTGTCATAAATCCTGTCCCAGCTTCTCTCTGTTTTGAGAAGATTGCCATTTGTCAGAGTCTGATTTTTTTTTTTTTTATTATTATTTTATTTGTTTGTTGCCATATTGGAAAGGCACAGGATGCCACCAGAACCAGTGAACTGGATGCATTGGGTCAAGTAGGTCTGACTGAGGAAAATACGATATAGCTCAGGCAAGAGGGGAGCTGACACAGTTGCTCTAAAGTAAAACTACTGGAGTGGTTTTCTGAAGTCAAAGTGTCCACAGATAAAAAGGCAATTTTTAGACCAGTGGCTGGAAAGGAAGTGACTGACAGAAGAGCTGCAAAATGGAGATCCAGTGTTAGCCTCAGCTTTAGGTGGTCCTTGAGGGTCACTGGGCAGGCTGCTGCTCTTGTTTGGAGCTAGAGTATGAACAACAGAACGTATATTAAAAGTACATTCCACATCTTAATTTCTAGCATTTCAGTTTGATAATGAAATTGTGTCTGTGATTGTTCTGTTGATGTGTCCACTTCAGATTTTTGGCTGTAAATACAGAACTTGTATGTATTTGCCCCAAGATAAAATGAGTACCAAGAGCACTATGTGCTAACTGATCTCTCGCGTGGCTCAATTCTCTTCCAGACCTACTTAAAGTTTACATAGAGATGTTACAAAGATCCGTTAGGATGGTGTAGTTGGCAGCAGCATTATGCAACCTGACAATATCTAGAAAGAGCTGAGCTAAGGGACGAGCGGTTTAATGCCCAGCGTAGTGCATTGGTTGGCTGTGTGAGGTGATACGACTCCCATCAAAATGATCCAGAGGTAGACCCTGAAAGCACAACTATAGCTGAATGGAAATCATAGAATGGGTTGGGTTGGAAGGGACCTTAAAGACCATCCAGTTCCAACCCCCTGCCCTGGGCAGGGACACCTCCCACTAGACGGGGTTGCCCAAAGCCCCATCCAGCCTGGCCTTGAACCCCTCCAGGTGTTGGTCCCTTCCAAACCAAACCATTCAATCATTCTAAGTTTCATAAGAAAGCCTTCAGACACAGACACTTTGGGTCTCTGGCCAAGCGTTGTTCTTCAGCATGAAAGTAAGGTCTGTTTCAGCAGAGGTTGCTTCATTGTCTCCTATAGGAACCGCAGTGGGAGTTGCTGCTTCAAATGGAAAGTGTACTTTTTTGACCTTGACTTCTCTAATATAAGCACACAGCAGCATGTATATGTTTATACAGGGAAAAACAATCCTACCACATCCTGCTTTGCATATATAATTTGGTTACAGGGAAGAGAATGAGAGAACAAGCTGCTTGTGGCAAATGTAAATAAATTAATTCATTACTGCCTAACGCTTCGTGCTGTGGCGTGATAGGGTGTTTTCAAATCCTGTAGTACAAAGTCTTATTGTCTTGGTTTGACCAGATGGACTAATCATCTTTTGGGTCCTATTATCTATGTTCTGATGACATTTTAAAATATTTGGAATCTGCACTAGACAAGTTTTAAATACGCCACTATAAGACACATATAAGAATGTGGTTGGTTATTTTCTCTGCAGTCTTTTTATGTGATTATAACTGTATGAATGTAAAAAAAAAAAAGTGATTTGTGATAACTTTCTGGGAAGGCAGTACTGATGTAGAAACTCAAGCAGAGACAAAACCACTCGCCATGGACCACACAGCAAGTCAGATGCTTCTTTCTCTTCATTAATTCTGATGATAAAATGGATGTGAAATCAATTCTTACACTGATCTGGAACAGCTGTTGAAGATCTTTTAACAGAACCCAAGTAGGAATAACATCAAGCCAAAATAGCTCTCTAAGTAATTAGACACAAATTAATAAAACCACAAAATGTAGAGTCATAGTATGAACTCTGCTTTAATCCCAAAGAGAAAAAAAACTCTGAGAGGAATTAAAATGTTCTTGATGTGCATGTGCAACGTCTTCTGTTGAGGAATTTATATTCTTCTCATCAGTGTAAATGCTAAATATTTAACCAGGTAAAATCGAAGTGATTTCTGTGGGGGAGGGATGGGGAAAGAAGTTAGGAACCACACCACAGGTGGTGATGCCCTAAATCTAAGGACATCTTGTCACCAAGATTTGTCAGCTGGATACACTTATTGATCCTCAATAGTTTTGGGGTTTATATGCGATAGTGATGACTGAAGGACTCTCTTAATTTTTTTTTTTTAATTTATTGTGCAGCTGAAAACATTGTAACAGTTTGTTTCCATTTGTCTTCCATACTGCAGCACAATTTCTTTCCATGAAAGCTCTGCAGAAGAAATTAGCTTATCACAACATATCACAAAAGACAGGTAGATCCCTGTACATCAGGAGTAATATTCAAGCATCTGAGAAACAAGCTTTTTTGTACCGCTGCAGTGTTAAGATTATCAGGGAGTGAAAAGCAGAGCTCATTTTGGACAAACCCTGCTTTGGAAGAGAGGGAAAAGTCTGAGGTTCAAGCAAAAGTCAAGTAACCAAAAGCTAAGGAAATTACAGATTTTTCATGTTATTCTTGACAGGCTTTTGAATAAGTCATCTCTCTAATTTTTGTGATTAAAAATGGTTTAATCCCTCTTTTCTCTTCCTTTCACTGTGTTACAGGGCACTGGCGATTTTCTTCACCCCTGAGGAAAACGTGAACTCTTACGATGATATGAAATCCCGTGTCTGTGTGGTTACATCACTGCAGTTTTCAGCAGGATCTGTTGCTGGAGCTCCTTACCCTGATGCTGTAACTCCATGGATGGACACCAAGCCCTGGCACTCTGGTCCAAAGCCTCAGACACGAGGTAAATCTGTTCCTTAAGTTCTCTTTTCCTAAATCTAAACAGAGTCATAGGGTCTCATCCTATGGAGGAGGGAAAAGGGGGTCTGGGTGTCCCCCTGCAGGGCTGGCGATGGCCCCTGGGCAGGGGCTGGACCTGCTGTGTCCCCTGGAAGCATCCTGGTGGGTGGGAGCCAGAGCCCAGAGCTGACACCACAGTGCTCCAGCCTCGGTGACAAGGTCTTTGTCACAGCTGTGCGGTGAACTCTTACGATGATATGAAATCCCGTGTCTGTGTGGTTACATCACTGCAGTTTTCAGCAGGATCTGTTGCTGGAGCTCCTTACCCTGATGCTGTAACTCCATGGATGGACACCAAGCCCTGGCACTCTGGTCCAAAGCCTCAGACACGAGGTAAATCTGTTCCTTAAGTTCTCTTTTCCTAAATCTAAACAGAGTCATAGGGTCTCATCCTATGGAGGAGGGAAAAGGGGGTCTGGGTGTCCCCCTGCAGGGCTGGCGATGGCCCCTGGGCAGGGGCTGGACCTGCTGTGTCCCCTGGAAGCATCCTGGTGGGTGGGAGCCAGAGCCCAGAGCTGACACCACAGTGCTCCAGCCTCGGTGACAAGGTCTTTGTCACAGCTGTGCGAGTTAGAAGGCTAGGAAGGACTGGTATTTCTTCCATTTCATCAATCTAGGACCTTACTGCATTCACTCTTAACTGACCCACGTCCCCAGAGATGCAGAATACACTTCAGCCTCTAAAATTCGGTGGAATCAGCCAGAGGGAAATAACAAAATGTTTCCCCGCAAAATAAAATCTGCCAGAATATTCTCTGTGCTCGACCCCGGCACCGCTGTGTCGGGCTGGGATACCTCCTGGAAACATGCACTAGGGGGCACTTGAAGACTGATGAAGGGAAGCAGAAAACTTTGCAACACTTAATTCCACATCATCATGAGTAGAGTAAACAGTCTGGTGCAAAACAAAATATAAAAAAAACATAAGCAATTAAATATGTATTTAGCAGCAAGTGTGATTCGATTCCTGTTTTTCCCCCAGCAACTGCACTTGCTGAAAGTGGACATGCAACTGAAAATTACATTCTTGTTCTAAACAGATTGTATCATTGTCGTCTTGTTCTTCTAAATAAATGGACTTGGCTTTGCAGCATCTAGCCAAATACAGGATCAGATACTGTATTTTTTTTGTTGTTGTTAATCAGCCTCTGTCTCTGCAGCTATCTGTGATGGTAGGTTTGCATTGTTTTTTCCCATTTCTTCATGAGAGGTGTTGAAATGTCTCTTCTCCCACATTCTTGTTCATTTTATTTCTTTCAGCTGGTTTTCTCTGACTTAAGCCCATCCAGAACTAAAGTTCTGTTCCAGGACAGCCCTCTAGAGTGTCTCCTGAGCATGAAAAACTGCTTTTGCTGCCATGTTAATGTCCGTTCCCCTGCCAGAAATATATGTTTGCCAAAGTGTTTGAATTCTGTAATGATTTGTCTTGTTAAGCACATTAGAAGGACATAATAATCATAACTCCTAATTCTAACAGAGTGTTTCCTTCCGAATAGTTTAGGAAAGCTGAGAAGTAATCAGATTGGTCTGATAGATGCAGATAAACTAGCAGAAGCATAGCTTTGTTAGATATTTCTTTCCACAAAATGACAGACCGTCCTTTTGCTAAAAATTTGCTATCATAGTCTCAGTAAGCTATATAAACTGGGAAAAGGGAGATAAGAATGACCCATTCAGTTCTCTGCAGCAGGGAAGTGTACAGTACACAGCTGAGATGACTTGATGTCTCGTAACAACAATAGGTTTATAGAGGTTAGCATACAAAACAGAAATAGCCAGACAATAAATGCAAACCTTTTTTTTTTTTTTGCGTTTCATTTGGGGGCTGCGTTGTCACTCTGCTTTTTTCCCTGCTTCTGTTATGCCTTTGACTGCAATTCACTGCTCCCGATACTGATGCTTTTGCTTATTTGAAGGAGCTGGTGGAACTGTTCAGCATTACTGGATGCACTTTTTATTTTTTAAAGTTTTTTTTTTTTTGGGTCAGGAAATACTATTTTGCTGAAGCTGTTTTGTGGAGACAGTGGTTTTAATCATACTTTGTCAGGGAGGTGTCTCAGCCCCAGGAATACTGGATATATGAAGGGGTATGTAGCTATACCTACCTCAACTGCCATCCCGACCGACCTCTTATGTAAAATTATTCAAAGAAAAGTCTGAAAAAGTTTGAAAACCGATGTGAGCAGAGAGCTCTGCAGGCAGGACCCAAGGGCTGCTTTCAGCTGTAGTATCTGCATAGTCAGATGCTTGCTCTGAGCCAGCTCCAGCCCTGAGCTCACAGACCTGTGGGCGTGCAGCTCTGCCTCCCATAAACACGTCCTGCTCCCTCGGGTGGACATCTAGGGTGCTCGTGGGGCTGCCCGGTTGCCGTGGGGCACAAGTGGGACCCACACGTGGCTGCTTTCTCTGAGCAGAGAGGAGGCACATCTTTACAGTAAACAAGAAGGGTGCCTGACTGGAAATCGATAGGTTGAGCTTAGCAGATGAGAAATGAGCTCTAATTGGTGATTAAACAACACGGGTGGTTGAAACAATTAGATGCCGATCCATTTACCTCTCTGCTTTCTGGAGGGAAGTTGGATTGAAGAGCTTGGATTTCATAACTCCTGCCACATCCTGGGGTCCCTCAAGATGTCCCGTCCCTGGAGGTGTTCAAGGCCAGGCTGGATGGGACTGAGCAACCTGGTCTGGTGGGAGGTGTCCCTGCCCATGGCAGTGGGGGTGGAACTCAATGATTTTTAAAGTCCCTTCCAATCCAAACCATTCTGTGATTCTTTAAGATACTTCTGGGCTTTGGTTACCCTGGGCTTGGGGGGGAGAGGCAGAGACTGATGGGACAGTTGGAGCAAGAAGGGATCCTAAAGGATGTCCAGGGAGGTGGTTGAGTCACCGTCCCTGGATGTGTTTAAGGGACATTTAGATGCGGTACTGAGGGATATGGTGTAGGGGAGGACTTTGTAGAGTAGGGTAGATGGTTGGACTCGATGATCCCAAGGGTCTCTTCCAACCTCAATGATTCTATGATTCTATGATTCTATGTTTTGGTCAATGGGCCTCAGGTGTCTGAAATGAATGTTTCACTCTTACAGGCTCCCCAGCCTTCACTGTGACGGCTTCTTAACCAGGTAAGACTGCACCTTCTGAAACATTGTGATAGGAACCTTTGAGCAA